>NW_005187500.1:517778-522200 GCF_000239375.1 Pundamilia nyererei
TATATATATATACAGTATATATATATATACTATATATATATATACTGTATATATATACAGTAAACATCACTAATGTCACATAACTTTGCCGACATGTGGCCAACGGCAATGCTTTAATGTTCTTCGTTATTAAACATTAATAACATAAATAAGTGACATCATATTCAGTACTTACTTTTGACATTTCACTCTTCGGCCGCTCCCTTCTGCCGTATTTTGTGGCAAAATTATCCACACCCACCGCCGCGCTATGAATTGTGGGATATATGGGACCACAAAGCGTGCACGCTTGATATCTGGGGAAATCGACGGCGCATTTGGAGTATGCATTTGAAGCACACTTCGAATTGGGACAGCCGTCGTTGCGTGGCGGTGACGTAATCGCACTCAAAATGCGTACTTCAAGCGTGCAGACCCTGAATTGGGACACAGCCAGAGTGTTTAGTAAAGTGATTGTTATCAGTGCTGTACTCGTGTAGACGACACCGAGCATTTTTCCATCCGCTTGTGTCACACAGACATACTGCTCGTCCTGATAAACAGACGGTGCCACAAAACAGATAAGATGGCCACGTAGGAATGTAGGAAAGATCGTGGAAATATAATATGAAATACGTTTCCTGCATAACTTTGAGAAGAGAGAGAGCTTCCTGATTGCTCCAGTGTTTGTCATCTTTACAGCTTCACTGGACGTTGAGTCTCACGTACGTCATCATTGTTCGTGTCTGCTTTTGTACTTTGGTGCAGATGACTTAAGTGTTTTCCACTCAGGCTTCCTATAGTGGATGGAACCGCTATAATATCACCAATAATAACACAGAATTTCACTGTGGACTCTGTTAAAAGGGGGCGAATGGTTGTGTAGTCTGCTCACATCTCTGGACATTTTCCACAACCCCGCTGATGAAACTGCTCCCACGATGAAGGAAATTCTACCTTCACCTTATCATAATGAGACCCACTTCCACTCAGCCTCCTGGGACACGATGGGTCACCTCTCAAGAGGATCAGGGATAATTGGGTAGTTTGAGGAATCCAGTGAGAATAGGACGCTGTGAAGGACTACACCCAGATTTAGCAGCTAGGCACACACTGTTGTGTGATCGCACTGGGAGAGAGAAGCTCGCTGTTTTTGATCTCATTTCTCGCTGCGCTCCTATCTGGGTTAGAGGAGGGCTGTTATTGGAACAGCCACCCAGGGCACAAGGGGAAGGTGGACTATAATGGATAGCTGGGGCTTCCAATATGACAGCCGTGGTGCCAAGCGCGTTCGCTAATCTGGATCATTAGGACGAGGGCTGTGTATGACTAAAAGGGGATAATGGCTCTAATGCGATGGCGACGAGAGGAACTGACTGGCCTGTTGTGGCCTGAACCTGTGTGAAATGAAAGGGCGATTATTGATCGCTTCACCTGGACAAGAAACTGGTCACAAACACCCAAATTAGTTTGTCTGTATGAGATTCTTCAGAACTGAAGAAGCTTCTCGGATGAGAGGTGAAACGTCTTCAAGCAACTTAAAGAAGTCCAGATGCTTTTCTTTGCAAGCTCCTTTGAGTATGAGATAATGTTCTAACCAGCTGTTTGGGGTTCAGACAAACACCTCACATACACAGCAGTGGTGTGAGTGGTGGTGTGTAAATGGATGGATAAGACACAACAAGTCATTTCAGTTTAGTCATTTGTTATTATTAACCTCCAGTAAGTCTTTGGTCCCTTCTTTCTCCCCCCACCCCAACCGCCTGTGGCACATGGCCGCCCCTCTCTGAGCCTGGTTCTACCGGAGGTTTCTTCCTGTTAAAAGGGAGTTTTTCCCTCCCACTGTCGCCAAGTGCTTGCTCAAAGGCGGTCGTTCGATTGTTGGGTTTCTCTCTGTTACTGTAGGCTCTTTACATTACAATATATAGCACCTTAAGGCAACAGTTGTTGGAGATGTGGCGCTATATAAATAAAATTTGATTGAATTAAACACATTTTTTAAATTCAAGAAAATGTGTAAAAGTGACAGCTTGAATAAAATGTAAGGGTCACATCCCTGTGAGGGATAGGTGGCTGTCAAAGTTTTCTTTCAACATGTTTTCATACCAGGCTCTTCCTCTATAACTGATTCCTTCTGTATGAAAATAAGTTTGGCTACTTTTCTATTTAATGGATTTTACATTGAATGAACAAACTCAGAGTCACCATGAACCTTTTAATAATTCTAACTGATCACAGTATATTTTAAACGTACGTAGTTGAATGTATACGGGAGCATCATTTTATTAGGAAGATTCACTTGTACCAAACACCTAACACAGTCCCCTCCAGGGGTTCTGTACCTCCAGTAGGATCGTCATTGCTTCTGCACAGAGTTCAGTGTGAAGGTCTTATCAGAGATTACTTTCACGTACATTCATGTCGTAGAGCCTCACCATAACCACAACGATGAACATAACCGCTGGCCTTTGCCTAACCACGGCCTAAATCTAAAACCAAGATTTTCTAAAAATATTATTACACTTTGACTGCATAAACAGATTTATACCCAAAATAAACAAAAGTAAATAATTTGCATAAATGTGGTGAGTTTACTGTTTGAAATATGTGCTTTCACGGGTTTTGTTTAAAAAAATGTGCCTGTTCATCCTGCCTCATAAAAAGCAAGGGGAATGTAAATTGAACCCAATACCACACTACCCAGACTGCAAAACAGAGTTCAAGCTTTTCTGAGAGTACAGTCAGTTGAAGTGATGCCAGTTTGTAGAACCAACCATGTTTCCCCACCATCTTGAATACAGTTGCCAATCGTGTATAATGTGTTCAGCTAGGAGTCGGGGATACATGGCACACCAAAGGTGAGGGAGAAGACACGGAGGTAAATTTTAATTCATGCCTGCACCTTCAGCCTCAAGACATCAAGGATGCTTATGTTTTATCACCAAAGAAGTAAAAATACAAAGAAAGAGACAACATGACCAACATCTGGACAGCACGTCATCTTCTACCTCCTCACCTCAGGCCTCATCTCCTGGTCTGAAGTCATGGCTCTAACATGGAAATGTGAATAAACGTGCTTTCTTATTCTCAATATTGTCACAATTACTTATTGTTAGCACATTAGACATGCTGTCTCATTTCCTTCCTAGCTAACAACAGGCCAGCTAAACAACAACAACTGGTTATAAGCTAACATTATGCCAGCTAATGGTAGTTGTGGGTATCTTAAAAATCACGGTTTCCCTCAAGAACAGTTTGGTTACATTTTCACATCATATGAGAGTTTATTCACAAAGTGTCCAAGTCTAGGCCTAATAGCTAACAGCAGCTAACAGTGGCAAAAACAGCAGCGTTTACTAAAAAGTAAAAGATATCCTCAATAACTCTCTTCGGTATCATTGTCAGTAAGTCATGTAGCAGCCCCTGGCATCAAGAACGACAGAAGAGTCTCTAACAGGTGCAGCCATTTATTTCCTCACCACACACGGCTCATTCTCTGGACGTTGAGCACCGTGAAAACTATAAAATAAGAAAAAATTGATACCCGTACAGTACCTTTTGAACTACAACAATGAGCAATAACAACAATGAGCTTAATGACATTCTGAACCATCTAAGCCGCTTTTCCAGCTGGACAACGCTCATCAGAGTAGTTGCAAGAATTAAGAGACTAGGCATGAAGTCAGATCGTGTCAGCAGCATTGTGACGGTAGAGGAAAGGAGAAAAGCTTGTGAACTAGTGATCAGTCTGGTTCAGCGACAAGCCTTTTTGCAAGACATAAAGACACTTCAGAAGGGCAACTCTCTTCCATGCTCTAGCCCCCTAAGTTGTCTTGATCCCATCTTAGATGAAGGACTTCTTCGTGTCGGCGGAAGACTGACAAAGGCAACGCTCAGTCGAGAACTAAAACACCCAGTTATCCTTCCAAAGGAAAGTCACATTACAAGACTAATACTGTCTCATTACCATGCCACCATCTGTCATCAGGGTCGCAGTCAAACCCTAGCAGAACTCAGAGCAAATGGGTTTTGGGTGCTTGGGGGAAGCAAAGCAGTTGGCAAGTTAATACATAAATGTGTGCAATGTCGAAAACTTCGGCGCCCCACCGAGGAGCAACGCATGGCAGAGCTCCCGAAAGAAAGGACTGAAGCCTCCGCTCCTTTCTCGTACTCTGGTATGGATTGCTTTGGTCCATTTTCCATCAAGCGGGGCCGTAAGGAGTACAAAAGGTATGGACTTATCTTTACATGCCTGTCTTCACGTGCTGTTCATATCGAGATGCTAGAAGACCTATCAACAGATGCATTCATCAATGCCCTTAGATGCTTCATCAGCCTCAGAGGAGCTGTTTGCCAACTCCGCTGTGACCAAGGCACAAACTTTGTAGGAGCCAGAAATGAGTTCAGAGAGGCTCTCAAACAATGTGACATGCAGGCACTGGA
>NW_005187500.1:523514-538896 GCF_000239375.1 Pundamilia nyererei
GTACTGTACGGGTATCAATTTTTTCTTATTTTATAGTTTTCACGGTGCTCAACGTCCAGAGAATGAGCCGTGTGTGGTGAGGAAATAAATGGCTGCACCCGTTAGAGACTCTTCTGTCGTTCTTGATGCCAGGGGCTGCTACAAGTCAGAAGTAAGCTTTGCTGTTTTTTACACTAACTTCTTACACTTACACTGAACTCCTTTCATAACGTTTTACAGCCTCCTCCAGAGTAAATGGAAGTGGACACGTATTGGCAGCTGAGGGAAACAGCAGACGCATAGCCTAGCACGATCTGGAACAACATTTATTATGATGATGTGGGAACAACACTGACACGAGGATATCAGATCATCCCATAGGCTACCCTCTACCCTACAGCAGCCTCCACTGATAAGATTATGCACTTAAATTGTGACGGCAAGAAACCAAATTAACCAATCTGCAATCTACTGACATCTAGTGGTGAGATTTTACACACTGTAATTTTAACGTTTGATATTTTGGAAGATACACTTATTTGTTTTCTTGTTAATGCTTAGCATACATAGCAAGTGGTAGCTGCCGTCCAAAGTTGCACATTCCAGCGACCACTCTTTAACTGACTGATTCACATTTATAGAGTATTTTATTTCTTAAATCTTTGCATGAACAGAACCATGGCAACTATAGGTTACTATAGGTTCTGGTTAGTGGCCCAGTGTCTTGTCTGGGAAACCAGAAAAGAGTCCAATGGATGTATTAAGAGACATTCTGTTCAGCACATCATTAAACTCAAACCTCAGCTTCTTTCAAGCTGCCTCCTGTTTCCAGCGTCTATGCTAAGCTAGCTTACTGCTCTGAGATAAAAATGGCACGAGTCTTGTCATGCAGGCTAAGTCTTAGGAAAACAGCTTACTGTATTTCCCAAAATGTCAGACTTAGGCATATGAGAGATCAGGCCATGCCTTACATATCTTTAGAGCCAAGGAAGTGTTGCTTGGCCAGCTTTAAACTCCTACAGTGTGTTCTGCAGCTACAGGCATAAACACGCTTTCAGGAGAAATCGGTAACTCTCAAAGCTCCAGTGGGCCGTCGCCGGCTTTGCTGTTTGATTTCCAAACAAATGCAAGTCAGATTTGAGTTTGTGTCTTACTCGTCATATTTTCTGGTGGGAAACATTTCAAGGCTTGTAACAGGTGCTGCAAAGATCAAGCCATAGATATCGGGATATTGTGCTGTCAGCTCTTCTTCGCTGCTCATCTGTGACACAAGACGCCTCTAGTTGTAACACTGTTTTCTTGTAGGAGGCTTTTCAGCTACTAAGAGATGACTGAGAGCTTGTGGAGAATCATAAAGCCTGTATTAGTCCCCAATGTTTCCAGCAGAGCTGGTTGCCCACGCCAGGTGAATCTACCAACATGACGGCATGCCTGGAGGACAGCAGCTGCTCTTCCTCCTCTCTTCTCTGCTACTTTTTTCTTTAGTCTTTTATACCAGATCTCCGTATCGTCTCCTTCCTCTCTCTTCTCATCCTTTCATCCTCTCCTCTTTCAAGTTTGACTAGTAACATTAGAAAGTCCAGCTAAAATGTTCATCTTATGATTATGCTGTAGCTTTGTTGTTGGAGCAAGTACAGTAAGCGTCCACATGTCAAGTTATTCACAGACCAAAGGATCTTATTAAGTTAAAAACCTGAGTAGAAAAAAAAGTCCAGTTTATGTGAAAGAGATGCTGTGAATCATATCAAACATACAATCATGTGAAAAATAATGTTTTCCCTCTGCAGTCCTGCATGCAAATCATTTTCTGTATGACTCTGTCGGTCTCTCACGTCATTGTGGAGGAATTTTGGCCCACTCGTCTTTACAATATTCAAATACAACTATCGCAGTACACGAGGTTGAGGCAAAAATATGTTTATAAGATTACTGCGTTGATCAAATGAAGTGTCTATTGGTCAGATGGACAACAGCGTGACATTCTCATTATTTATTTAACAAAAATGAAGCTAAAATGCAGAATCACTGTGTGAAAACTGAAATGCAGCCCATGATTCAGTAGCTAGTAGAACCACCCAAATTTAAACCTTTATCAGTCTCACACATCATCACTGAGGGCCCTTCTGTAATTTACTGTAGTGAACTTTAACATTGAACATGCTAACTGAGGCCTGTAGATTCATAGATGTAACGCTTGGATTATTTGGGTGAATTTCCTCGGACATCAACCGTTAACACACAGCTGACCAGCAAACTGTGAAGACGCCTGCTTTTACGTGTTCACGCTCACTGATAATCAGTTAATCAGTGCGTTTGATTAGCAGGACCTGGCTGCTACTTACCCTCTGAACTCCTACAGAATCAGTAAGCGTATCGTTCAAAGGATGGCACAGAGTCCTGTAGAAACCTTTCTATTTACCATATCATGTGAATGAGCTTTGTGATCATATTTACTGTATATGTAAGTAGATGTTATTTGTTTATGGTGTGATTTTTGTTAAAAAAAGTGCTTGAAATGGACAAGCTAGCGATGTCATTTCAGCCGGAAGGTCGCTGGTTCAATCCCCGGCCTCTCTGTCCTGGTCGTTGTGTCCTTGGGCAAGACGCTTCACCTACCGCCTACTGGTGATGGCCAGAGGGGCCGATGGCGCGATATGGCAGCCTCGCTTCTGTCAGTCTGCCCCAGGGCAGCTGTGGCTACACCTGTAGCTGCCTCCACCAGTGTGTGAATGTGAGAGTGAATGAATAGTGGCATTGTAAAGCGCTTTATAAATCCAATCTATTATTATTACCAGGCTTTTGGTTTGTGTTTTGTATTTCTAGATCTCTGGTTCGTCTGGTTTGTGATTTCTAGTTCTTAGGTTCAGTTCTGCCCTCGGGTTTATTCTCTTGTTCCTCAGTCACTCCGTGTTCCCTCTGTTCGTGTCTGAATCCATGTCGGTGCGTGTGTGTCGTACTTCCTGTTTTATTTTGGTAGTGTGCGTCCTACGTCAGTGTATCTAGATCTGCCTCCCTCGTCTCCTTATGTCTGAGTTGCCCCAGCTGTGTTTCTTCCTGCTCCCCATCCTGTGTATTTTAGTCCTCAGTCTTCCCGGGCTTGTTGTTTAACCTGCACTCTCTTCGTGCTGCGTTCCTGACCCTCGCTCTCAGTCCTGGTTTGTTTCCACGAGGTTCTTAGTTTTAGGCTCCAGCGTTCAGTCTAGTGTTTTAATTTCACGTTTAGGATTCTGGTTCATTTTGTGATGTTTATTTCTTATGTAGACTTTTCCCAGCAATAAAGCTGCACCTTAACTTAACTTCCTGTTTCTGAATCCTGCGTTTGGGTTCTTCCACGACACATACATAACAACTTTTACTACGTATGCACAGATGTACTCTGTGTACTTTGATAAATCCAGAACAGATGTTTTTGAGTAAATATTCTGTTAGAGGTCTGCCTCCTGCAGAGGCAAAGCTTGTCCAGGCTCAGGGGAGCGTCCACCGTGCCCACAAGCCCACACTCTGGGACTTACTGAAGTAACAGATATGATGAAGAGAGGAAGGGATGGTGGGTAACTAACCACATGTACTGCAATGTGCTCCACTGCCTGATTCTTTACTCCTTATTTTTTTAGCAGGGGGCATGCCTGCACGACGACCTGTGCCATACTGAGAGCTGGGAAGTGGACGAAGATGGATGGATGGACTGGGGAAGACGTGTGCCATGCATTGTTGTAGATTCCTGTCACTGTGGTAGGAAGACCAGGTTTATGGTCCATCCCATGTGTCTTTGTTTCCAGTGGAATTACAATCCGCTGATCTAATTAGGCTAATTTTCTTCAGGGACATTGCATCAGTCTCTTAAGAGTGTTATTTTATAGATGAAATGCAGCACGTGTGAGTGACAAACGTGTCTCCCTCTGCTTGCATCAAATTATTTTAGCTCTGAGGCCTTTAGTTTAAATGTAAACTGTCAGACGTGTGCAGGAACATGCACACATACAAAGATCCAGTTTGTACATGTTTTTGCTGTTCTCGTCGATGTGGAGCTTTACTAAATGCGAGCTCCAACTTGTGCCTCACTTGTTCCACATCCACTTGCCCCAGATTCAGGTCACACTCTGATGCACAACAATGTGCTGCAGTGGTCTACTTGTAACTCCATCATTAACTTGCGGCACAATGTGATGTTCTTAAAGGTGCACTGTACTAGAACTCATTCTGGCTCCGGGTGGATGGTCCAGTGGAGTCACAGCCATGAAAGATGATATTTTAATTCCGTCATTTTTATTAAGCCTTCCTGGCCCAGGATCATTTCTCAGCAAATGACCTTGACAGACAATGAAGCCTCAGCATAAACGAGTGGGAGCTGGTTAATAGTTAATGGCCATTATTACTTGAAACGGCAGCAGAGCCTGTGTGCGTACATGACCTGCCAGCTTTTGTGTTTGCATGCTTATAAATACAAAGATTAGTTCTTATTGGAAATAAGGCCAAAGGAAAAGTATTAAAATATTACTGTTGTCACAGTATTGTTGGAAATTTCATTGTCAGCAGGAATGACTGAAAAACAAATCACTGAAAAACTGAAAGGAAACCAGCGCTGCACTGTTGTTTCTTTGGGATTTCCCTTTTCCTAATTGTCACTTTTCCCAAAGTGTGCATGTCTGTGTGACAGCGGAGTGATGGAGCACTCATTCTGTAGAAAAGAGGCTTTCTGGCTGTGCGTCAGATGCAGCTGCCTTGTCACTGCATTTAAGATTCAGGTGTCTCAACCACCTGTATGAGGGCTCATACATAAACTTAAAAAAAGGATTTCTATTACACAATGAGCCCAGACAGGGAACATCATTTTAACACATCTCTGAAATGAACTTGCTTCTAACATATCTTCCAAGTTATCTGTTCCTGTTAGGCATACAGGATCGCTACTGCATCAAACAGGCTTCCATCGCTTTTTACTGAACGCTAATCTGAGGAATTTATGTCTGATTGTAAAGGTGGCCTAATGCCAAGAAAGCTGGCTTTCATCAATAGCTTTGCCTCATCTAATCATGCAACAAAACCACTGTTCTTGCTCATTACCATCTAAATTAAAGTTTAAAATGGTGCCATACTTTTCTGTATAAGACCCGTCTTATCTAATCTTCAACTGCCAACAGAAGATAAACACAGTAGTGTCACAGAGTGTACGGTTATTTTGTAACCTTGGTTCTCTGAATGAGAGAACCAAGGTTACCCCTCTTGGTCCTGACGCGTGGATACGTCTTTAAGACAGTCCAGCTAGTCCAGCCCACAGTTTGCATATAAAACAGATGTGCAGGTGTGAAACCGGTCATGGTTTGATGGTTTGATTGAAGTGTGTCTCCAAGCAGGCTGAGGCTGGAGAGATGGTCTCTCATGCAAAGAACCAAGGTTGATGGTGCAGGAGACTCCTGCAACATTCACACAACTGAGCCAGGCAGCAGGCAGCTTCTCCCTCATAGGGGCCAGGCCATCAGGCCGGAAACCTGTGGGGAGAAGTTGGACCGGAGACCCGCTTGCCTGGAATAGGAGGTCCCTCCAAAACAGGAGTTCCTAGCCCCCCATCCTGTTGACATAGGCTGCCGCGACCGTGCTGTCTGTCCTGATGATGACATGATACCTATGCCATCGAGGCAGAAACTGCCGGAGTGCCAGGACGACAGCTTGCAGCTCCAGTATGTGCCGGGATGCCCAGAGGCCAGTCCAATGGCCACTGACCCTACAGCTCTCATTGAATGCACCCCGACTGGAGAGCCGCCTGTGAAGACTAACTGATGGTGGGTCACCACGCCCACCACTTGACCCTGCTCCAGGTTGGATGAGTCCCTCCACCAACAGAGAGCTTGGTGGAGCCCTTGAGAGACTTCCACTGTCGACTGGTGGTACCGGTGCGGGCACAGACGCAGGCATCGTTGGACTGGTCTCATGTCCAGGAGCGCCAATGGGACCACCTCCACAGAGTTCTCAGACAGAGCGATATCCAGAACCCTGGATACCCTGCCTAACACACTGAATAATTGATTCTGGTCCGACTCTGTCCCTAGGGAACTATCCGGAGGCTGGCCACGGGTCCCTCAGAGGAGAGGACAGAAAAAGCATCTGCAAACCACACAGTTATGATACATTGGGGCTGCCATACTCACACTCATTTATGGTGTGAATGGGATGCTTGATGTTATGTGTTGTGAACTGGGAAGTCTGAGAGTGCTAGGCTCGCTAAACCCAGAGAAGCTAACATGTTAGCTTCAGCCAGGTCCCGCTGGGTGTGTAAACCCACGAGACCTTGGGCAATATGCCGTATGGCAAGCCAGGTCTGCAAGCTGGAGAACTTTCACTCGCTAGCCGACACGTCAAACACAGCGAGGTCTAACTTTCACATAAACCCACTGCAAGCTATACGCTAGGGCACTGTCTGCTGTCGGACCCTGGGCGAGTGCCAAGTGTGCAGCCTGCGAGACAGGGTACCAGGAACTAGTGTCACTGCAGCTGCTTCTGTTGGATTGGGGATAACAGGGACAGGCTACCTACCACTCCACAAAGGTTAACGGACACACAATAAACCACACACTGTACCACACGGGGTACACACACAAAAGCAAGTGACGATCAAACAATCACCGGTTTCACGTCTCAACAGCTGTTTTGTGCTGTGGGATTTGGCCGGGCTAGCCAGAGTTTCTTAAAGAAGTATCCACACATACATGTGGAATATGTCATGTTGATATTCTTGATATGGTCGAGAACAACAGAGATGGGCTTTTATTTGTTTGACTATGAAGAATACAGAGCACAGCTCTCACTGGTGTCTCCCAAATAGGAAATTAGCTCCTGGATTTGCGACATGCTAAGTACTGCACTCTAAATGAAAGCATACCATTTGTTTTACCTTCTTAGGTAACAGCCATAATGCACACTCTCACAGTGTGTGTGCAGCACCAGCCTCAGTTTATCATCTCAGCCTGGTTTGCATCCAGTGTCCGTCCTTGCTTGCCAGCATTTGTTAGGCAAATTCTGTGCATGCTTCTGGTTGACCAGCCTTTAGCTAACATCCTACAGACTGCAGTCTGTGACACGGGCCACAGCTGTAAATAGCTATATCCCTTTTTCCAATGAGGTCATAAAAAGGTATTTTTATCCTCATTTAAAAAATGGGCTGTATATCATAATACGCCTTAAAGTGGTAGCATCACCCACCAAAACAACGCTTCTTTCCAGGAACATGTTGAGTAAGACTGTAAGAATAAATACTTCAAATGAAACTCCACAAACAGTTTTTGTTAATGGAACTTAACTTTAGATTCAGTTTTTCTTTCACTTCACAGAGTTTGGCCAGTTCAATGGGAAGAGGCAGTAAAAGTATAATAGT
Source organism: Pundamilia nyererei (assembly GCF_000239375.1). Classification (NCBI taxonomy): domain Eukaryota; kingdom Metazoa; phylum Chordata; class Actinopteri; order Cichliformes; family Cichlidae; genus Pundamilia; species Pundamilia nyererei. Next base: position 530,863 of record NW_005187500.1, read on the forward strand.
GATGTATTGTTGTAAAATCGACCCATAAAGGAGGATTTTCTGAGAATTAAGGGACCATAAACAGGATAAGCAGCGTTTCTCAAAGTGAGTAACCTCATCATGTGTAACATCAGCCTTTAGAAGCTTTGTGTCCCTGACATCAGGACAGAGAAAACTTCCAGTGAGTCGTTTTGCCTAAGTCTACTCAGCTTTGCTGCTTTACCTAAAACAAATAAAGAAGAACTTGAAGCTTGTCTCCTTTCTTACTGTGGAGAAAAAGGTGTTTGATGTCTTTGGCAGTAGAATAATCTGAGTACTGAGTAAGTTTTTGTGATCTAGTGCATTTGCCTGTTTGTCCTGTGTGGCGTTGTACTGCACTTTACTGTACGGCTTTGCATATAGGCCATGTAGACAAGTCGCCTTGTGCTGCATGTTTCTGGGAGGAGAGCTGTATAATCAGGACAGTGTTTTATTTAAAGGCTGTAACGTGGGCAGCAGCAATTCTCCGGGGCTTCGATGCTTCATAGCACAGCTCTCATAGAGGTGATCAGACCTCCTACTAACTTTTAACACCTCAGCCCTTTTCTACCCCAACTTTGAATCTGACGCAGTCTGGAAGATGGACATCGCTGCCTTTTAGAGAGCTTCCTGATTTCTTTGAAGTGACGAGATGGAGCCTGGCAGGGGGAAGCATAATGTAAGCAAAAGAAGAGGGCAGGCCAGGCATCAGTTTGCATACCAGTCCATGTGTCACGTGTTAATAATGTGTGAGCTTTTTTTCCTGTGCGTGACCCTTTCAGTGGGTTAGGGTCGAAACAACAACAGAAAGCATTTTAACGCTGGGATCAAAAGTCGGACATAAATGACGAACGCATCATGGTGTTTTTCCAAATGAGCACAAATTGCAGTGAGCGAATCCGACGCGTGGTATAAGCAAATGTGCTTTCAGATTGAAAAACAAAAATCACATTTCAAGGTGTTTAAGGTGTCCCGGTGAAGAGAGCGCACGTGCAGCTCCTCGGCCCGTGAGCCAGATTTGTTAAGGTGTTTGCAAAGCTTCTGGTTTTGCAGCAACAAAGAATCAAAATACAAAATTAAACCAAGACACGAGAAACTCAAAATACTGGGTCAAAACTGACCCAGAACCGTGACAGCTGTGGCTCCAGCAAACATCAGCTGACACTAGAAATTAATGTTAAATAAACTCTAACAACAGCTGATCAAGCTTGAACGTGCTGCTGTTGTTTAACACGACATCTGCTGGTTTCTTCTTTCTGACGCAAAGTGATAAACAAACAAGAGAGAAAAGCCGATCAGCTGATCATTGATCAGTTTCATGATTGAATGAGAGAAGAAGAGGCAGCTGTGCAGCAAAGACAGAATAAATCCAGCTTTGTGTCTTTTTCATTGTAGCTGAAGTCCGGGACAAACTGTGTTTCTTTTCAGCTCAACACGAAACGCGTAATATTTTCTGTGAATACGAGACGGGACGGTTGGCAACTCTACTAACTAACCTTATGAATACAATAAAGTTCACTATCAGTAACATCATAGCACCACCCAGCTGTAGAAACTCCATCATGCTAGCTAGTAGCAGTACGAGTTATTGTAACTGACTGTAAAAAGTCAGCACAGCTAAAATAAACTCCACCTAAACTTGGTTTATATCTGACCCAGAGAGACTGCAGCTCATAACTTCTTACCTGAAGTTCAGTTCACCTGACACTCGGACCGGCAGCCTCCTCGGGTCTCTCCTCCTGCCTCCCCTTTCCCTCATCCACCTGCTCCACCATAGCCACCACCAAACAACTGAGTTATTTTTACACATCTGCCAGCATCTGGCCAATCCACCACCTCTCATTGTTCATGCCGTTACAAAAATACCACCATCGGCCCATAAAAATGAAATACCACCATCGGCCCGCTGGGCATTTGGTTGTGCCATCAGTTAACCCTTTGCGTGCCAACTGTGGCACGGGTGCCCAGGGTTGCCGACTCCTGATTTATACACAAGCACAGAGGAAGCTCAGCAAGAATCGATGTAAAAGTACTCGTGATATTTTATGTTTGTAGTAGTTGTCGTGTATGTGCAGGATGAAGCTGTTCACTCAGGACTCCTCTAATCAGATCCCTTACATCTTCCCGGGGCAACTTCCCATCACAAGGAGAACATTTGCTGGTGGTCTGCTTGTTAATGCTGCCATCAGTGAATGTACAGATCATGTGATGCTGAGGGTCCGGAGGTGATTTATACCCAGCTGAAGAACATATCTCCCTATTGGCAGTGGGAACACTGCCTGCTGTTTGAAGTCTGGGTATCGCGCTGATGATGCTGAGAAAGATCAGGAATCCACAACAATAAAAACAACTGCAGTTACCAAAGGTGCGTCTGTTTAGTGAAATTAAGTTTGGAAAGCTCCTCTGATGAGTTTCATTGAGCTCTTCATCACCAGCATAAACAGTTTGTGCTGCAGCACAGCATGGATCCTGTTTTTATTAAAAGACAAGCAAAAGAAGAAAACCAGTATGCTGATGTCTGCTCTTCACATATGCTGGACCTGCTCCATTCTTCTCTGTTTTGCACACACACACACACACACACACACGCGCGCGCACACACACACACACACACACACTTCAGTGTAGGTGCCACCTCACCGGGTACAGAATAAAATCCATTGATGTCGAGGCTAATGCAGATTTCCTGTGCATGTGGTAAACCACCAAAATCACCACAAAAACCCAGTTCTAACCAGTCCGTCTTTTCATTGTTCATCAATAAACCAGATCAGGATTCTCACACAAGTGGCTTTTCTTCTAACTACATACATTTGTCTGCGTGCACCAAGTGTCACTTTACTTTTTCTCAGTATCCTCAGCAAACGCAGCAGGAAACGTCAGAATGCGGCTGTGCTCGGATGGCTGAGCTGCCCAGAGTGATGTGCAGTTTGACACCAGCGGGCTTCTGTCGCTGCTAAAGGCGGAAAGTTTCTCTGTGCTTACACATTTAACACAAGCTCTCACAAGCATGAATTGTAACACCATGACCAGTTTGACAGCCAGTCATGGTCAAGTGTTCAATTTGAAACCTTCCGTTCCTGTAAGTGGTTCATCTGTAATTTTAGGGAATAAAAAACAAATATATTTGTATGTATTCACACTGTTTATGTATTTCAAACAAGCTGCGAATACACGAGGTGTTCAAGCTACAGAACTGCAAACATCATCTAGAAGAAGAACTACAGCTGGAGCACATCTGCCTGGCCTTTGTCACACAGACAGCAGGAGTGTTTGAGGCTAAGCAGACCATCAAACACCAACAATACTGTTACAGAGCGATCGCTGTCGCAGCAGGTTTTACAACAAACACACTCGACAAGCTAAGGTTGACACAGTTGAATGCTCAGGCTTAATAACTACAGTTTGTGCAGTTACATACATTGCTAAATCACACATTTGTTCCCTCAATTATATAAACTATAGTGGACTGCATAACTATCAAGCTGTGTCTAAATTGAGTTATGATATCTTCAGTATCTCACTGACATGTTCACAGGGGAGGCGGTGGAGCGGGACGACTGTTGGGTGCTTTGATCCCTGCTGACCTCCTGCATGAGTATCGCTGGGGAAGATGCTGAAGCTCATCACAGTGTGAATGTTAGACAGGAAGCACTTCAATGGAAGGGAAAAAGTGTTTCTTTCCTTTTACTTTGCTGCTTATTCTTATGCCAGGTGTATATTTCTGATGAGGACTCAGGGAGCAGCTTACTTTGACTTGTACCAATGCAGGTTTTTTGTATTAACTAACTTATATTTTGTGTATAAAACCTTAAATCACAGGTGTCCAACTCCAGGCCTCGAGGGCCGGTGTCCTGCAGATTTTAGACGTGTCCTCGGTCCAACACAGCTGATGGCTGAACGACCTCCTCAACGTGTCCTGAAGTTCTCCAGAGGCCTGCTAATGAACTAATCATTTGATTCGGGTGTGTTGACCCAGGGTGGGATCTAAAACCTGCAGACACCGGCCCTCGAGGCCTGGAGTTCGACACCCCTGCCTTAAACTGTCTCGAAACTATGGCTGCTATAGAAATACAGAAGAGACACAAATGTTGTTTGGTAACTGTGAGCTTTTAGAGGAGACGCCTTCAGAGTTGAGTCAGTAAATATGAGCTAGGGGAGCTTATGAAGCAAGATGCAAAAGTACCTTAAGAAGAAGAACTCATCATCTGCAGAACGAAGTCACTACAACGTCAGACTAATAACTTGAGAGTGTCTTCAGATTCGATGGAAACCTACTGAGTTTACATATGTGCCGGTGTGTGTGACAGAACGAGAGAGGAGCTGTAAAACGCCTCCCCCTCCTCTGAGTCCGGAGCTTAGGCAGCTCCAACTCAGCTCACAGCTTGTTAAGCTGGACTGTCGGCTCATCTTCTCCCACCCACAGACAAGATGTAGCCTCTCTCTGTTCCCGTAGTTTGTGTGTGCATGCGTGCAGTGTGAGTATCCCCACGCCGCTCGCCTGGGTGCTTCTGGGCATGCCTTGTTCCTTTTCTCACATTGCATTTGTGAGTTTCTTTACATAACCAGCAACTGCAAATGCCTCCTCTTCCAGATTTTCTGTGAAGTATTCTTAAATCTCCAGCGTTGCGTCATGAATGCTATTTATGTCTGATAACAGTAAAATAAATAAACACAACTCTCCCAGACTGCCTCCTCCAGGGAGTGCGAGGCGAGTGAGAGAGTGCTCAGTGTGTGTGCTGTTTATTTAAACAGTCTTCCTGTAGAAGGAAAGTCAGGGGAAGAGCTCAGCACTTTAAATACAAACATTAACATTATGCTGGCTTTCCAACAGGGGGAGAGTGATGGATGGAGAGAGGAATGAAGTGAGGTGTCAGGCAGGTTTCATGGGAGCGCCCGACCACTGAGGCTATAAAAAGAATGAAATTTGCCAGAGGACCAGCTCTCCCTGAGGTATCAACATCCGCCGGCCTAATCTCGGACCTCCATCACTATCACTCCCCGGTCTTTCCCTCTCCTTCGTCTGCCGTACCTGCGGCGGCAGGGATGTCACCCTGATGTCAGCTCGAGTCCTCAGCGTAGACAAACTTCCAACGGTATTGTGACGTGACAAATTATCAAGGTTAATTATCTCTCTGAGTCTGACAGCCCGACAGCTCATTAAGGCGCCACAAGGCTCCATAATTTCTTCATTTTCCTCTCCGGCGCTTTCAGCTGGCGGTGTGAGGCCTCTGATGGGGTGGGGGGGGTGGGGGGTCCTTGAGATGACGAGCTGAGCGTGAGCAGACAGGCGAGGTCAAGAAGCGAAGCTGGTGCAAACTCGCATTCATGACTGAGCATGCACCAACGTCTCAGTAGCCAAAACCAAGGCGAGGGAGAAGGAGGCCCGTCAGCGCAAGCAAGGTGAAAAAATGACAGTGAAAGCAGCTGAAACGGCGCTGCTGTCTCAGCGGATAGTAGTGCCATAAAATAACGACTCCTTGATTTAGATCTAAAATATTCTAGCAAAGTGAAGTTAATGTCCTTGTCATTTTGAGTGCAGTGACTCCACTGCATCAGGGTGTTTCAAAGATGAGCACAAAGAGATAAAAATGTCTTTCCACGAATTACAAGCTCAGAAAAGTGATGCGAGGAGACGCTTAATATCTGCGAGGGTAAACCGTTTATGCACAAAAGCAGAGCGAGTATGATCTTTAATAACCGTCGCTTTGGCCTTTTTTGTCTTCTTTATCTTCTTCATTATGAACATTCACACTGAGCTGCACATTTCTCCCAGATTTATAATGTCCGGTTACGCCGTTTCTTTCTTTCCCCCTCTTTTTATGAAGAACTGCTCGGTCCACGGCAGTTTTTCCCTGATGCTGTGAAGATGCGTTCGACTTTCCACAGTGAAGCTATTTTCATCTGTGAGCGCTGAACCCCAGCAGCAGCTTTCTGACAGCAGCTTGGACGCACCTGAGTCTCACTCCTTCCTGTTATTCTTTCCTTTGCTGCACAGCTCTGTAGGTACGAGTAGCGCTGCTGAGGGATGATGAAAAGACATCTGCTGCATGGTGTGAGCACTTGTATTTTTTGTAGTCGAGCATTTTGAGGCTGAAGCTTAAAAATGAATATATACCTGCCTATTTTCGTTAAATAAAAACTCGAGCCGTCACTGGTGCTGATAAATCCACAGAAGATGTCTTTTGTTTCTTTTCCAAAGTTGCTCCAATCTCGATTCAACTGTCTGAGCCTCAGTTTGTTCTCTTTTTACTGCGTCTGTACTTCTTCTGTCAGCACACTTCAGGAAGATGAAGATGTGACCAGCAAGTGAAGATGTGCAACACTTTAGCTGATACAGAAGGTCCAGTTATTACTCCAGGACTTGGCAGAGCTTAAAGTAAATAATGGATCTAAATTCACAAGATGGTCAGAAACACATTGTTGAAGCAAACAATTAACTTATATCTTCTAATACCATCTTACCAGTATACCAGATGACCCACAGTTAATGATTATTTTTGTAATGGTGTAATATCTACATCTCTGAGTTGCCCAAAAAGTGGAATGTGTCTGTTTTTGCCACCTAACTTGTCTCACTGCTCAGAACCATGACAAAGAAATACATTAAAAGACAAAATTCAGGGTAAATTTGAAAATACTGGCTCCTGCATCATACATGCATGTAGTACACTTGGAAAAAAGAAATGTGAAAGGATTTTGTGACATTACAACGAAAGCATAAAGGGACAACAGACAGTCGGTGTATTTCTTGTTTAAAAGAGACAATAACTCCACAGCCATAACTCAGATTAGGAACTGGTTCCACTGGACAGCAGCATGATAGCTGAAGGTCTAAATGGTTCACTGTCTACTTGTCTTATTGTGCCTTTTTAATGATGTGCCTTCCTCTTGTTTGGTATTTATTTCACTTGTCTTATTATTTTTATTTCCTGCACAGTCCATGTGGAGCACTCACAATTTCTTTGTGCATATAGAATAGAATAGAATAGAATAGAATGCCTTTATTGTCACTATACAGTTGTACAATGAGATACAGAGCATCTCCTACTCAGTGTAAACATGCTGGGGGGGGGATACAGTTCTGCAGCGCTATGTACATATGGACAGTATTAACATAGGGAAAAACATATATATATATATATAAGATGTAAATATACAAGCTGTAAGTAATATGTAATAAATATTGTTATGTATATACAGTTGAGTCATTGCACATGGAATTGGTATTGCACACTGGTGGTCCATAGAGGAAGTGGGAAGTCGGTGCATGTGTGAGTTCAGGGTGGTTATCGCTTTGGGGAAGAAACTGTTTTTGAGTCTGTGGGTTTTTGTGCTGATGCACCTGTGGCGCTTCCCTGAGGGAAGCAGGCTGAACATGTTAAAGCCAGGGTGGGAGCTGTCCTTGATGATGTTTGCTGCTCTGCTGAGGCAGCGGGAGGAATAGATGTCCATCAGGGAGGGGAGAGGGCAGCCGATGATCTTTTGTGCTGTCTTGACCACACTCTGAAGCCTCACTCTATCCGCCTTGGTGCAGTTGCCGTACCATACCGTGATGCAGTAGGTTAGCAGGCTCTCAATGGACTAGCAGTAGAAGGTAGAAGTAGAAGGTCAGCAGCAGGTTGGAGTTCAGCTTGTACTTCCTGAGGACTCTCAGGAAGTGCAGCCGCTGTTGGGCCTTCTTGATGACCGCTGAGATGTTGACTGTCCAGGAGATGTCAGCAGAGATGAGGACACATATACAGTAACAATAAAGTGCTATTCTATCCCTGGGGCGATCGTGGCTCAAGAGTTGAGAGTTCGTCTTGTAATCGGAAGGTTGCCGGTTCGAGCCCCGGCTTGGACAGCCTCAGTCGTCGGCCACGACTGATGGGTGTGATGGGAGAGAGACTGGACAGAAGAGTTGGAAGAGTTTAACAATCAGTAATGATTAAATGCAAAGTGGTGTATAAACACACAGCATGAGTGAAGAAGAATCACCCAGTGCATCATGGGAATCCCCCGGCAGCCTACGTCAATCCGGTTGTTCAGTGATGA
>NW_005187500.1:539825-541338 GCF_000239375.1 Pundamilia nyererei
CATTCTACTTTTAAATACTCTAGGAACAACAAGTAGGCCTGCAGAGCGAGAGCGAAGTGCTCTAATAGGGTGATATGGTACTACAAGGTCATTAAGATACGATGGGGCCTGATTATTTAAGACCTTGTATGTGATTGTGGATTTAATAATAAAGAGAAGCTAATATCAGACAAACCTGCTCTCTCGTCCCTGTCGATGCTCTCGCTGCAGCAGTTTGTAGAAAAACCTGATACTAAATTACACAACTGCATGAACACGTTTCTCAGCGTCACTCTGAGACAGGATGTTTTTAGAGATTTTGCACAAATTAAAGAAAGCAGTCTTACATATTTGTTTAATATGCAGACTGAAGAACATAGAAGTCGAAAACACCTCCAACGGTGTTATTAGAAGCCAAGGTAATGCCAGTATCTGCTTAGACACCATATTTCTAAGACTGGCTTCATGCATAGATAAAGCTGGGTATCATCTGCATAGCAGGGAAAATTTAAGCTATTCATTTGAATGATGCTGCCTAAGGGAAGCATGTGTAATGTAAACAGACGTGGTTCAAGCACTGAACCCTGTGGAACTCCATTAATGACCTTTATGTGTGAAGAGGCCTCTCCATTGAACGCCAAACCTTTACGTTGCGACTGGATCATTTAGGGCTTTGAATGCTTTGAAAGTTACAAAAGGTCAGTGGACAGAAGCTAATGTGAAGGAACATGAGTGAGCGTTGAACTTTTTAAATGTTATAAATACAGTTACGCTGTTTTAAATAATAAAAAAAATCATTATTATACAACTTTTTTTTACATGTCTTCACTTCTTTCGGTCAACTTAAACAAATGAGCTGCTGCAATTCTGAAGTTTCCAGGAAATAATCAAATGTTCCATCGTCTAAAGGTGCACAGTACGTTATATTTTCAGATGGTCAGTGGTTCAAACTGACAGGAGAAACTCTTCTTACAACACTGCACAGAAAGTAATCTGACCCGGGGGAACTCAGTCATGAAATGTTTTTGGTAAGAAACCTTTCCCACAAAGGCGCCTCGCTCTCTGCTCCGCTCTGACAGGCAGTCAGGACTCAAAGAGAGGAAGTGTGTAGCTCTCTCAGTTCGTTTGAATAAGGTCACACATTTATTCTAAAAGAGGAAGTGTTGATATTCAAACTGAAGAGTTACTATCCTCACCCGTCTGTTCCAGCTGACAGTGTTTGTCATGTTAGTCCCAAAAGCCTGAGTCATCTTTAGTATAAACTAAACAACACCTCTGTACTTTAACCAGGGAGGGAAGGTACTTCATGAAGGGCTGTGCACTCTGCTGCAGAGCTTCTGTTATTAAGCTGCCATTGCTCTGATTCGCTTTGTTATACTCCAGACTGACAGAGATGATGAACACAGGCTGGCAGAGAGAAGCCATCAGTCGCCCATTAAAAAGACAGGTCACCACTGGACACTGCAGACATTATACAGCACACACACACACACACACACACACACACACACACACACACACACACACACACACA
>NW_005187500.1:541369-544045 GCF_000239375.1 Pundamilia nyererei
ATTGTGAAAGAAAAATCTCCTGTGGGATCCTGGATCTGCCAGGAGATCAGAGACTAACCAGAGTTGCATCCTTGTTAGGAAGCTTAAACCGTGCATATGAAGACGTGTGTCCAGAGTACAGGACCAAGTGCAGCTTGTAGAGTTCGCACAGTTTATCTGCTCCTTTAAAAAGCACCTATAATTGTAATTTTGCAGCATTCGTGCAAACCTTACCCTGTGCGCACTGCTCAGATCAAAGGAACACTTTTTATTCACATTAAACTTCTGGGTTATTGATCTGATCAGATAAGTACCAGAGGGCGTTGTTGATCAGTTTGATCAAATTAACATCAGTTTCAGCAGAGGCGCAACAATGAGACAACCTGTAAACAGGAATGATGTTACAGGTGGAGGCCGCCGACATGTTTCTCTCTCCTCGTCTTTGGCTCGAGTCACTGCTGCTAGCATGAGCTGAAGGCTGCACAGGTAGTCCAACCCCTCCAGTGCCTCATGTGGGGAGAGTATGCAGGCAGGTCCTGGAGCATGAATGAACTGATACAGCTGAACAACAACAGAATGCCTCTGGGCCACTATGATGCCTCCAGGTTGCACCTTGGGCTGTCCAGAAACCCTGATGCCCTGCTCCAGATCCCACAGGACATCGTGGTCTCATTAGGAGCCCCGACATTCTCAGGTATGTATACAAACATAACAGGACCACTTTGAGTTGCTGCAATTAAATTTCGGCAAAATGGACCAGCCTCTCGCAAAATGTTTTCACTTTGATTTCTGGGCTGTTTTTGAGTTCAGCCCTCTGTAAGTTGATCATTTCCATCGAACAATACGGAGTCCTTTCATTCCTACACACACATTACCCAATATATATGTGTACATATGTGTAAATAATGTGTATATATGTGTACATATGTGTAAATAATGTGTATATATGTGTACATATGTGTAAATAATGTGTATATATGTGTACATATGTCTATATATGTCTGTCAGACATCAAACGTGATTTTTCTTGTGTTTTGTAGGTAAATGTGTTCAAAAACTTTTCCCCTTTATGATTAAAAGGATGAGACACCAAATCAGTCTAGAGGCACATCTTGGTAACACCTCTGTTCGTTTGTTTGGGCAGTTATTTTTGATGCACCCATCTCAATCGGGGGCTGGAAAAGCCCCTGAGTGACAAACACAGTTGTCTCGTATAATCGTCGGACCGTTCACTGTTGCTGTGTTTGGTGCTGTATAAATAACAGTGAACTGAGCGTGTGAGAGAGTTTCCTGTAGCTAGATTGTCAGTAGGATTTGTTTTCTTCTCTTTTTTTAACCAGTGCAGCAGTGAGAGGTGTGTGAGGGACATGCTCTCTCCATCACGTTTGCTGTCCGTGCACCACGACAGAGACCGAGTGCGCGGTGCCGTCTTCTGATGGTAACATAGTAACTGACAGCGAAGAAGCATCCCTCTGCATCAGCCTTCGGTCATGTCCTCTTTTACGTTGAAGCTGGTTTTCCCTTCTGTCTTGTTTGGGCAGTACCTCCTGCTTTAGTTCCTTCTTTGTAAGCTATTTTTTCCTGCCTGCCTCTACATCCTACATTGGGTTCTTGTGTCCACCCCACACAAGCATTAACTGCAATTGTTTCCCTGTCTGAAAGCCAAACTGTGAATGACAGTTTCTGTTCTCAGAACCGTTCTTTTTCAATAAAACTCAAAGGACACACATTCAGAGTGGCAGCGAGAAAACAAACCAGCCTAAATTCTGTTTAACCACCTTGTGAAAATGTTGTCAGCGGCCGTCAGCGCGCTCCTTGGCTGAGATCTTACGTTACCACTTTCTTTATCACCTGCTCCTTCCCTCCCACCATCCAGCCCACCATCTATTTCCCAGGTCATGATGGGTAATTGGAGATTTCTGACAGGAAGTGACACTGTGTTGTTTCTTCGCTCGTCATGTTGTGAAGAAGCGTGTTGGTTTAGAATTTGCATAAAAGCCCTTAGAGGAACCTGGCGCCCGATGCTGCTGCTGGGCAGTGCCAGAGTGTGGCTGACCTTCGAGAAGCACATATACTGGCAGTGGGTGGGGTCGTAGTGTAAGTGGGAGTTTTGGGGAGATCTTTTCACAACCAAAAACCAAGACAAGAATCCTCTTCACAACAACGGTGGCGACACCTCTGAAGCAGCGTGTGCCGCTGCTCTGCCAGGATATTTATACCAGAGCTACTGTCAAGCCCCCCCCTCCCCAGTTTTCAAACCGCTGCACTTGTTGACGGCATCTCGTGCTCGAGTTCATTTGTGTAGATGACCTGTCAAACGAGCAGCCTCTGGCTAATGCTGAGGAGCTCAAGCAGCAGGTTTGTCATCACTGCTATTAATAGCATTATCACTTCTGGGACAGCAGGAGGAACAGATCCAGAAATTCAATCCAGCCTCTTGATAGAAGAGAAGCACCATTTATTGTACAGCCACGTGTCACGGCTGCCGAGGAGAGCCGTGTGGAGTTAGAAGAAGGACCCAAGATGCAGGCAGTGGATGAGATGCCGGTGAGTTTATTTACACAGTGGTGAGAAGGCAAAACAGGCAAGAGGGAAGACAAAACTAAAGACCTGAACTGGGAAAGCTAAATGACAAACCTGAGATGAAACAAAAAGGGAAGCGAGGCAGAGAGACGAGCAGGACACCGAGGAACACAG
>NW_005187500.1:546171-569277 GCF_000239375.1 Pundamilia nyererei
GAGGAACACAGACAAACCGGCAACAGGCAGGAGAACACACAGGGCTTAAATACACACACCAGTAATCAGGGGATGAGAGACAGGAGGGCAACACAGCTGGGAGGAATCTGGGCTGACGGGACAGGGGAAACGTAAACTGATCACACTCACATACGACACGGACCTTCACAATAAAACAGGAAACTCAGACACATGGAACCAGACAAGACATTGAACTAAACAGACAGATTCACAAACAGATGGGGTGACACCATAGACAGACAGATACAGACACAGACTCAGAGGCAGATCAAATATAACACAGAACCTAAACAATCATCTAGAAAATGATAACAAACTAAAAGTGCTGGGTCACCGACCCAGGACCATGACACCACGTCCTTCCTGCGGCCTGAGACAGCGTGTTGTCTCCTGTCGTCCATTTTACTCATGTCTGATTCAATCCGCCCTGCTGGTGACTTAGAGCTCTGTAGTTTGGACACTGTTGGTTCACTGGTGTCACACGAATTGTTCTCACTATGAAAATCAAGTGCATTTCAATGTTAATGCACCGCGCACAGACAAACTCGTTCTCCCATTCTGGGATCACTCCAGAGCTGTATGTCTTTGTGACATCAGGAAATTAGATGAAAGCCTGTAAAGCTGCAAAGATTCATAGTCAGCGAGTGAACTGCTCGGTGCCGGGTAATCACTCGTGCTCAGGGGGAACTCGGACGAAGGTGAGATGAGCACTTTTCTCTTTTCTTTTTTTTCAGGGGACAAAAACAAGTTTTCCATGAACATGTTCAGAAAGATGAACATCTTTGAGCCGGACCCACAGACACCACGCGCAGCTGTTTCCATTAGTGTGCCGTGTGTTGCTTCGACCTCTGATTGTGGATTGCGGGAGCTCCGAGGCACATACATGTAATGTTGATGACGATCCTTTTGCTCTGATGATGCCAAAGCACTGCAGTAAAATATTTTAAGGATTGCAGCACCAACACTTACTTAAAGGACAAATTTGTTTTGAGCAATAATATCGATTGTGGAATAAACTCAGCCTTCATCCTGTGATAAATGACTTCATTAGAGCAAATATGAATCCTGTCACAAGTTGGATTGTTGGCTGGTGAATGATCAACAGTATCTTTTAGCAACAGATGGGAGACACAGATGATGCTGTTACTGCTGATAGTCAGGAGCATCTCATGCTGTCAGCCCAGCTCTGTGTTTGTGTGGCAAAAAGCACAGAACAGCACCTTTTAAACGCACGTCGTCAGCGAGTCGGGTAATTGCTTCATATGCTGCATCTGATTCCATTACAGAGGGGCTGAGTGACAGGATGAGCCCGTCATCACACAGTGACTCATCCGGTCCAAAGCGATCGAGCCCACAAACAGCCTGGATGAGCTGCTGCTGGTGATGATGATGATGATGATGACGTGTATGTGCCAGTTGCCAATTAAAATGTTGACTTTGGGGAGAAGGGAAAATGAGTAGTGACAAGTGTAGAAAGTGGGCTGTCAGAGATTGTGCAGGTTACTGACATCAAACACAGAATAACAGGTTAAAGGCAGACGGACTAACCACAGTCTTAAAACACCGGCTGTGTTGAAATCACTCCTGTTAATTTCTGAGTTACAAAGGAGGTGAAATCACAGACATAAAAGACAACTATACTTTGAATCATCAGTGTACATGTAACCGGCCACGTGATTGGGTAACGAGAGCAGCTGCTGTGGCTCTTCTTTCTCGCGCTGCTGTAAGGTTTGTTTGTTATGGGACGGGTTCCTTTTTAGGGAATGGATTCAAACCCTCCTTCTGCTTCCTGTGCCTGCAGAGATTTTCTGCCCCGATACAAAGATTTGCATCCGATGCTAACTGATGATTCAACATTGTCTTTCAGTGTGATGTGGATGGTTCTGCCTTTATTTGTATGTTGCCCACATTGGTCTCATACTCCACTGTGAACCAGTATTTATGTGATTGCAGCTAGAGCCCAGCTGACACTGAGAATAGGAAATATCCAAATTGAAATCAACTGAGTCCACCTATGCTGGACTGGGATGGGGTCAAGTATCCCTGGAACACTAGTTGGATGGGGGGCATTAAACCTGGAGTGGGTAGCACGGTTTTAGTGTCATGTGAATAAACATAGACAAACATTGTGGAAGGGAACCAGTCTCCTAAAGCTCTGACTGGAGACTTTGGCCAATCACAGGTTTTGTTTTCCACTCCAGCTCAGGTGAGTGACAGACAGTATTTAAGATCCAGTCTTTTATCTGATTTCCAGCAGAACAGTTCGCCTTGAAAGGTGAGAGTCAATTTATGCAAAAATGAAGCTCAGAAATCTTTTTTTAGCTTATGACACGTGGACCACCGAGGGAAGAGCTGCGGCTGTTTTACATTTCCTTTTGCACATTTTTGCCTACTGCTCATTAAACTAATCAAATTTGGTTTACAGGGCCTGGAAAGTACTATTGCATATGTGAAAAGGTGTGGTATGTCTCAACAAAAGGCTGTGCAACCTTTAAAGTAGCCACACACGACGTAACTTGAATCATTGGTGGTCAGGGCTGAAGACTACAAGTTAAATGAGGGAGTTAAAAAGACGTTACCTCCTCGTTTTTGCTTGAGCCTAGCTCCAGGCTGAACCACAGTGACTGCAATCCTACCAGTCAAGTGCTTGTTTGTCACAAAGCCAAGACGGAGCATGGACCGTGGTGTAATCACTCTGCTCCATCCATGGGGCTCTGTGCGAGCAGGCAGCATCTACTGATGGGAAAGTAACCTCAAAGTGCAACTTGACTCTTATTGACTAGCTCTCACAGACGTGGGAAACTAACACCGGCAGGAGAAAATGGAAACATAGCTTTTTAATAGAACAGATTGAACTCTATATCTGCTTTTCATGAAAGATTTCAGAGCAAATACTGAGCCGACTTGTGAAATTATGTCTAAGTAAAGCTTTTAAAATGTGGAAATGGTGCTGTGGGAAAGGTTTGAGGACTTGGAATAATATAAGAAATGTGTGCAACTCCTGCAGGTCCCCGCAACAGTAGATGGTGCGAGAACCGTCCACTCTGAATAGGATGATTACCAGGATTTGGAGCATGTTGGTTCTGATGATCTGAAAAGTGAACACCTCCCTAAAAGAGGCTGCTTCTTAAATCAAGACGTGAATGTAAAGTGTTGAGCTGATATTAAAGCAGCATGAAAGCAGCCAGTTCTCCCCTGACATTAAACCATTGCTCTTATTTTCTCGGGCTGACGGGCGGCGCAGCATCCTGCCGCGGCAGACTGTGCAATGATGGATTTCTCACAGATGTGCAGAGCTCTGAATGGGGAAGAAGTGAACGGGAAAGGGGGTAGAGAGGTTTGTTAATGGCAAAGTGGCTGGGCGGGAATGACTTCCCACTTGGGCTGCCTGTCAGGTACACCTGCTCCAAAATGCGGTCACCTCACGACATCATCGTCTCCTTGAGTCAAAGTCAGCGTCAGCAGCAGCTGCCTGGCCCACAGCTTTGGGGACAGAGCTCTACGGCGAACATCAATGGTGGCTGTTTTTCACAGTTACATTTAAATTAGTCTGGAGTTCACATCGATTTCTAAACCACAGGCGCACAGAGAGTGGCGTGTGTCATCTTCGGTGGGCACTCGTGGGTTCTGTCGAGATGGAGGAGAACGTCTTTTTTTATGCTTGGAAGGGCAGGGCTCATTTCCCTCATGCAAATGACCCTGCAAGCGAAAGGGGAAAGCAAATGCTATTGGAAGGCTGACAGTGGTGTGTGGAAAATGTTGTGTGACTGGCACTGAGACTAGTACAGTCCCCCAGTGTGTGCCACAGAAGGGAAAGAGGGAGCGAGCCAAAAAAAGGGGTGTGTGGAGGTGGGGGGAGGTGGGGATTTCCTTTTCATAAGAGCTTTGGTGTTGGAGGGGTTCGCTTGAAATTTATGTCACCGTGAGGCCTGATGCAAAACTTTTAGCTCACACAGCAGGATGGACACACACACACACGAGCACAAGTTTAAAAAGAGTTTGATGCTGTAAGTCAGTAATAATCCCACTGACTGTGCATGTGAGTGGGCAGCGAGCAGCCCAAGTGGAACCTGTGGTCATATTGTCTGCTGGGACGTGTGGATAACTGGCTTTTCAA
The DNA here is from genome assembly GCF_000239375.1 of Pundamilia nyererei. Classification (NCBI taxonomy): domain Eukaryota; kingdom Metazoa; phylum Chordata; class Actinopteri; order Cichliformes; family Cichlidae; genus Pundamilia; species Pundamilia nyererei. The sequence continues at coordinate 550,310 of NW_005187500.1, forward strand.
ACAGAAATGGACTGAACATGGAGACGAAGGCAAACACAGGCCCTCCAAATCAAGTGCGAGGACACTACCAGGCACTTAGCATCCCAGAACTTCACGTAGCGGCTGCCATCCTCCAGACAGCAGTTCTGGAAGTTACGTAAGTTTCAGATATAAATACACTTTTTCTTCTGCTGTGACAGAAGAGGCCAGCTGTGAGCAGGGACAGAATTGGAGCACCCTGTTCCTTTTATAGTTTGTGCCCAACGAGGTCCCAGTCCGGTGCCTGTGATCTCCAACAGCAGACCCACTTCAGAGTCCACATACTGCGGGGAGATTGTGCTGCAGCCTCACACTCGGAATGAAGCGATGGACGTGAAATCTGGAACGCCCGTTTCCTTACTAGCATTCATTTGGCTGATTCTTCCCCAGATGACGATGAATTTTTGAAACTTCTTGGAAAACGTCTTCTGTTCCCATAAGCATCGACTCGAAACTGTAAAGCACTGCGAACAGTAATGTTTCTCAGGCAGGCCGATGATGACATCTCAACCATTGAGATATCAGTTAGAGGGTGAAAGAGAGTTTAATTGGCCAACAGGCGGGGATAGTTGAATGTTTTAGTGATGTCTGCTCGCCATGCTATGTAAGAGCATCATTGCAAAAGACAATTTTCCAGGAAGTTCAAGTTTTAATGGGGCCTTGTTAAATGATTTGCAAAATAATGTTTTCGTGTGCACTAAGGATCGCCTGCACTCTTATCTGAAGGAAGTGAATGTAAGCAAGTGTTTTAGGTGCATTTTAATGTGTTGCTGCTGCAGGTTTATGTGTGTTAACCTTAAATGGTTTTGCATCAGCTGCAAAATAAGATGCTTTATACCAAAAACAAGTTGCCACAAATATGCTGCATTTATTATTTATTCCTCATAAGCTGAAATGTATGCATGTGTTCTCACTTTAAATGTGCTTTCTCCTCTTGTATGAGTTCAAGCCTGCATCTGAAATCTTCCTTTTAAGCATTCAGCCTCGTTCCTGAGGACTCAAGGTTGTTTCTCAGTACCGGTGCAGCCAGGAATGGACTTCAGAAGGACACTCCAGCCAAGTCTCCTTTAGAGAACACTCTGGCACCATCGCAAGGACGAAGAACAGCTGTCACCGTTTGTTCTGCTTAGCTGTTAGTGTGATCCCCGCTTTTGAAAAGACGCCACAGCCATCGTGCTTCATTGTGGTCAAATGATTTCTTTCACTGTTTCATTTGCATTTTTATCTTGCAAATAAACCGAATAAAACCACAGCTGTGTTTCAGAGGGTTCCTGTGTGGTAAATGTAGTCGAAACCTCATTTAGTCCGGTTAGCTGCAGCATGTGGAAAATGTTGCTCATTCATAACTTTTTCTCACAGTTAACTCCCTGAAAATGAAACCACAGAACATTCAGATTATCTCCTGTCTCATCATTCTCGTAGTAACTAATTTCCATATGAACACACTTTAATTTTTTACTCCTGCTTCTATTTCAGTTAATTATTTCCAAACATGTGACAAAGCTATTAGTTGGAGCTGCAGTCATTTCCAAAAAAAGGAGAAAAAAAGAAAAGAAAAATAATTTCAACGCGTGAAACAGAAACTTTGGAGTGAAACGTGCAGATGAACCTGCACATGTTTCACTCTTCTATCTCAGCTTTCGGCTCCACGGTGGATGAGCCTGGAGCGCAGGGCAGCCATGTCTTTAAGCTAAAAACCTAAATGACCGCATCTACATGCTCACTGCGCAGCGGGCATCAGAGCTGCATCCGGGCTGAGTTCCCTTCACTTCAAGTCTTCGGCTCCTATGTGCACTTGTCTCTCACACGCAGCAGCAGCAGTAGTTTTGTGTGCTGTGCTTTCAAACCTGCGCTTTGAACAGCGCCTTGTTCAAGTTCAACTCAGCCTCTGATGAGCAGCTGAAGTTTAGGCAAAAAAAAAAAGACAAACCCCCTACAAGGAGCAGCAACCATGACAGAGTATGTACAAGTTATTAACCCGCATTACACCACACGGAGCACGGGTCCTATTTCAAGGGGATATGTCTGAGGTGGCTGCGGGCGGGGGGGGTCTGCGCTCAGGTACACGCAGCCAATGAGGGCAGGAGGGAGTGCCCACAACAACCGAGAGGCGGTCCGCGTCGGCACAGACACAGCACACCTTCAGATGGGGATGAAGTAGCAGCGGCAGTCGAGCAACACAGAAAGAGCAGCGTCTGAACCGCGGATCCGGAGGTTTTCTTCACTTGGGGGGGGGACAGGTGACCGACCGCTCCCGCGTCCTTCGGTGGAAATTACTGCTCGTACACCTTCCAGGCACGCGCACCCTCCGATTCCCACAATAGATGTGACTGAACTACATTTCTGTCTGATCATCTAAGCCCGGCACACCAACATGGAAAATGCGCACACTAAATCGGCGACTGAAGTTTTAGACAACTTCGGTGTGAACGAAAACACTGGGCTGACTCTCGAACAGGTCAAAGCCAACCTGGAGAAATATGGACCGAACGGTGAGTAGCTCTGTAAATCATTTCGCTCTTAAATTTGCGGCTCGTGGCTGCTGCGTGTCATGATGTATATCGATTCATTTCCCAGGAAATCCCTCAGCAGCCGTTATATTTCAAGCTGAGGCAGATCGTGCGCGTAAAAAACAGCCCCGTTCCCTCAGGCGCACAGTCAGTGGAAATGTCAGAGGCACATTCATTGATGCACATGCCCGTGTTGAAACACCTCGCAGCGAGCACATAGAAGCCCCGTCTGGGAAGGAAAGGTGTAATGCAAGCCTGACCAATCCAGCTACATCTGTGTTTGAGTTAGTCCCCCTCCCCGAGGTCGTAGTCCCCCTCCCCGAGGTCGCCTCGTGTCTGGTCTGGTTTGAAGTCATGTCAAGTGGCTTAGTGAGCAGAAGACAGCGCGCTTGTATCTCACCAAAACCAAAGAAGGGTCCACTGACCAAATACCGACACAGTATGCGCAGCTGTGTGAGGACGGGCATCCTCGGCTGTCCTGCAGAGTTCGGGCTTTGGGGCATGGTCTGTGCCGTAAATAATCACACTGAAAATCTTGAACAACCTGTTTTCACTTTCAACAGTGGTTCTTACACAGGGCCTCTACTTTGCAGTTCAAATTACACGATAACAGAGGGAGTAGCTGGGTCAAGTCATGTAACGTTTCAGAGTGACATACTGGACCAGGCCCGGGTTGCCAGGTCTGCCTGTCAAAGCCTCTTTCAATTGAGGCTCTCAGCTGGACTCATGCTAATCATGAGCAAGCCTGTCCAGGTCTACCTCATCGCGTACATGCACCGACACATACTGGTGTTTGCGTGGTTTTGTGTGGAGTTTGGGCCTGACACCAACGCACCTATCGCTCCTGGCCTGTCATTTGCATGTGCTGCCAAGCTGTTGAGCAGAGCCGCGCATTGTGCCAGTCGAACAGTAGCCCTTTTGTTGCAGCCAGCCGACTCTACCCAGGGGCTCATGATGACTTCATGGAAAAAAGCAACGTCTTGCTACAGATAACATCTCTTTCGCTTTGAGCTGTGAACTTCCTGCCTTGTGTGAGCGCGCTGCAGAGAAACACTGGAGGGAGGGAATACCCCCCTTTTTTTTCCAGTTTTTGGGGGCTACCTGCAAAAGGGTTATCATGTGCTTTTTCCCAAGTCAAAGCTGTTGAAAAATGACAGCAGGAGAGTTGACGGGTCTGTTTACTATTTTAGTGCATGTCCCTGCAAAGTGATGTACGGCTGCTTAACTGCTGCTTCCCCTCTGCTCGCAAACCACAGACTTTGTAGATGAAGCAAGGGCCTCATATGCGCCCTGGTGTTTTGTTCCAGGCTACGTTCGTTCAAAGCAGCTCGCGGCTGGTATGATTACCTTGCCTCCACTGACATGTGTGCACTGTCTGGTTAGCAGGGGACCCCAAACATGCGAGATCCTCCACTATTCGTCTGAGCTCAGCGTTTGCCTCGGTTTGGAGGCAGATAGGACGTGAAAATGACGCGAGCTGCTGTCCAAGTGTCGCTCCAGCTGTCTTGTGTAAGGAGGCACGACACGCTAGGAAGATTACATGATCTGTTTGACTCAGAAATGACACTGTTGTGGGCCTGGTGGGACTTTATCCTCTTGCACTGCCTCTGCTGTTTGAGATGAGACTGTGTCCTGCACTATTATGTCGGTGCATAATATGGAGGTCACAAATAAAGGGAAACCACCATGAGGTAAAATATCGGCCTAGTATGAGATTTTTCCCCTGATTGTGGTGTAGATTGCAACAGGTTCAAACCGTACTGATATTTATATCATCTTTCTTTGTAACTTGTTGCTGAAACGTAAATACAGGTGAGCTTTCTATCAGCACTTTAAACGCGCTCCATCGGAGCAGCCGCCCTCAGGCTTTGTTGGAACATTAGCTCCCACATATGGAGAGAGCCTTTTCTACACAGCAGCCTGTGCTGCAGAAAGGAGGCAGCTGGCCTTTTATTCACACCTTCCGTTTATGGTCTAGCAGCAGCTCGCTTATTTGCAACTCCATTCACAGAGACGCACACTACAGGCATCCAGCTAAACTACTGTTGAGCGCTGCAAGCACCTCAATTTGTGAGACAGTTTATCACTTTCATCATTGTGATGCAGCAGGAGAGAGGAAGTCGCAGGTCTGTCTCTCCTGTGTGTGGGTGCACACTTGTGGTGCTCAGTGATTGTGTGCTGCACTCATTGTTAGGAAGAGTCAGAAAAACGACACGTTTGCTCTCTAAACTTTCTTTGTTTAATAACCGACATTTTAAAGTAGCTGACACTCGAATGAATGAACGAGTGTTCGTGGCATCAGTCTTCTTCTTAGGAATTGAATATATTAAATGATGTTTAAATTGAGAAGGATTCTTACTCGGAGCATGTTAAATAATTAGATTTCATTCATATGCTCCTGTTTTGGAACAAAGGCCCCTTCTGTGACTAACTTACAGTGTGAGGCTTTTCTATTTCCTTTCTTTATGGGTTCTGTTTTTTCAGTTACTTTGCACAAGTGCAGAGCCTTCAGTATAGCCTGAATGTGTTAGGATGTCACTCGACACTCCCTGGAGTATAGTTGTGCAACATTTACAGGTTAAACAACTTGGTATGACGTGTCATTGCGCCACCATTGCTCCGTGTCCAAAATGACATGCGTTTTCTGGCTCGCAGATGGAAATGCTTAGAGTCAAATTGCCGGTGGCAGCAAACCGAAAGTGTTCGATTGATAAACTGTCATGAATGCCACTGAGCTTCTTCTCTTCTTTGAAGTTGTTTGAATTAAAGCGTTTGGTTACTTTCACTGATGGAAGCTGCCTGTTGTTGTTATTCTAAGGTGATTCTGTCTTTATCTAAGCTGTTTCTTCAGTCTGGTTTCTGCCACACATAATAACTACAGCTTCCTCTGGTAGGATCTCGCTCTCACACAGGGCTGTTTCTCTTCCTGTTCTGCAGATCAACATAAAAGCTGCCTGACTTAATCTCTCCTCCATTTGAAATGTGAGAGACACGCTGCTTCCTGCTCCTCCTCTCTGCCGGCACACTCACCATGGCGCTTTGCAGAGCGCGTCTCGATCACTGAAAAGTGTCCAGTTGAGACTTAAACTGCGGTAACAGTGTTGGTGTTGTGTGGGCTGAGAGAAGTTGTAGAAAAGTAATTTGAAGTCTTCGGGGTGTTGAGTCACTTCCCTGTTGTAGTGGCTCTGTGCGTGCCTGCCCAGCTGCCTTCTAAGGGACTGTGATCCTGTTCTAGCTTGTCACTTGTCTCGGCTTCTTCCCTCCCACCCCTGCATGTGTCACTCATCATCAAGCCCTTATGTTAACATGATATTGAGTCATGAGGCTCTAACACGTTGCCCGGATGCTCTGCTACAGCACGGTCCGATCCACAGAGGAGATGCACGGAGTTTGTGTTCCAAAGTGTGGGCAGTATGCAGAGCGTGTGCTGTAGCCTACACTGCCTTCAAATATACCACAAAGAGGTAAAGAGCACATGAAAGTCATTAAATAGCATTCAGAGACGTCCAAGAGCAGCGTGGGTTATGGATAATCAGCTGCATGTCAATTAATGATCATTAGTGGCTGGAACACTAGAACCTAACAGTTGGATCAATGGTTAAATAACAGACTGAATCTAAAAGATGGCAGCAGTTCCCAGTCTGAAAGGTGAAGCCAATGGCCAGCAGGGGGCGCCTCCTCTGGTTTGGATGCTGAAGCTTGTGATCTGAGTAAACACTTTCCTGATGAGTTTGTGATTCTAATCGTTAGTTTCAAGTTTAGTACCGCAGAACGTTCATGTAGAAAATCATTCGTATTGTAAGTAAAACGTGATGAAGCTGAGTGTGCCTACAAGTTGCGATTGCACGCACATGCAACGAGCGTCCTTGCTTTTTGTGTTAATTCCACCCAATGACTGTAGTAGTTTCTACAGTCACCGATTCTGCCCTTTACTAGCAACACTTTATGCACCCATCCATCGAGCCAGCGTCTCAATCACTTATCTGTCTACATATTGTATATAATAAAAAAGAAAATGTCACCATAACCATGCTCAGCTTGCACGTGACCCTCCAGAGTGTGGCCCACAATCCAAACAACGGAGCTGTACGAAGGAAAGGGAAGTACAGAGTGTTGGCTTCACAGGCAGACCTGCTTTAGGAGCTGTTTTTGGCCCTTTCTGAATACGATGGTTAAAACTACCGATCATTTTGGCAAAATAACCACACACTGTTCGAAGAGGATGGTGCATTTATAGCAGTTGTTTGGGGTTCGTTTCAGACGTCGAGAACAATCGTGTCCCTGTGATTATGAGCTGTTAGCAGGTGGGTGTGATGGCAGGATCACAGACATGGCTGAGAAGGGGCTTTTACAATGTTAAGCATATATTTAAATGCTAGGGCACAAGCATTCACACAGCCTATAGAAGTCGCTCAACTAGTTTCAGTGGCCTCCATTGCTTCAGGGTTCACATCAGTGAAGTTGTAATCTATCAGGCACGTGATTGGACAGAAGTAGCGCTCTGGTTTCCAAACCTAGAAGAAACTCTATAAATACACAGATATTTCAGTCTGTCCGTTTGGGGATTTCTGGCTATTTTCCACAGCGTCTTCGTTTGGTGGCCAGATGCCTGTTGAGATGTTCGAAAAATGGTTCTTTGCACAGCTGTGACCTTAAAGAGGAAACTCTGAGCCCTGACGCGATACGGGCTCTTTGCTAATCATCTCAAGCATGTCCTGCTCTGTTGACAGGCCCTCTTCCTTTTCCTCTATAATTTGACAGCAGAGCTGAAGATACTTAGTGGCAATATGTGGGGAAAAGCACTTTATTGGATGCTTATTTAAACTTGCATCTGATGTAGAAAGAGCAGTGTGCAGTGTGCGTGGGGTGTGAACAGTTAGAGAGCAGTGTTCTTTACATTAAGGCCTAAATATAGATGTTGTATCTCTGGTCTTCATCAGCACTTTCACTCTTTCGTGGCTCAGTCGAGCATGGCGTGCAAATGATCGATGCAGTAAAATAAGCAGGACACTTGCATGCGTGCATTTAGAACGTGAGAATGATGCTACAGTTTGATTTCAGCATGCTCTATCTTGTGCAACAACCAAAGGGAAAAAACTCGCTCTCTTTTTCCCTGACCACAGCTTTGATGACGTCAGATACAGTGCAGCCAATGGACAGCTGCAGCGGCCGTTACCCTCAATCTCATGTCGTAACTGGCTCGAAAAGAGGAAAATCTCCACTTTGAAACTAAATTCAGTCTCTCTAATGACGCAGACTTTCAGAGAGAAGCTGCACAAAAGAGCTAATCTCCTTTCAGCTTTGACAGCTGATGGTATTTCTCCTCTGTGGGCTCAGCAGGGGAAGAATCACGACCCTATCGGTTAATCGATATCATCGCAGCTAATGCCAAATTGTATTGAGCAGAACATCCTGCGTCCTTTTTGTCCCCACTGTGCATGTTAATATAATTTTTCTTCCACCAAAATGAAACCATAGTTCCAACTTATTTTGACAAAGTTTGTATAATGTGAACTGGGAAAACGCCAATGCTGTTCTTATTCTGCTGTTAGGGAAAACTTGGTCCTTTGTTGCTCAAGAAATCTTGACTTATTCTAACTTTATATTTCAGGATTTTTCCTGAAATATTTCAAAGAACAGCAGAATTTTTGCCGGCAATAAAAACTTTACAGAAACTGAGCTGTGCTTCCACTGATGTTTGAATGCCTGCAGGCTAAAGGATTCACTACTTCAGAAATTGGTCCAATACTGTTTCAAATAACTGAATCAAATATATGTGACATTGAGCCAATTTGGGTTGGCTCAAAATTTGACAAGATGTTGCCAGTTCCAGTAGCAGGAATCCCTCTCTTCTAGCTTTTTCTTTGTGTGGGAATTTGCATTTTGGGGAAAAGCCACATTTTGGCTGGGTCACCAGTGAACATTTCTATGCTTCTCTCAAACTGAGTTGTTGTCACTTCAGAAGTCATCAGACTTTTCCTCTAACTACACGGTCACCATTTCTGCAGCTCCAACACTCTACGACTACTTTCACTGTTTGTGACTAAACAGCTGCTCCCCTCAGCTTTGTTGCGTGCTGCTAAATAGCATTAGCATGCTACACTAGAATCCTCGTGTTCTCATTGGCGTTTAGCTCAAAGCACCACAGTTAGCTTGGCTGTGTTGACTTAATCTTCTTTTGTTTGAGCGGAGCAGCTTTAATCCACTATGAACGATTTCTGGGGCTTAAATGACTGAACATCGGCCGTATGTGAGGACTTGATGTTCTTGTAGTAACTTTAGCATCACTGCTCTTGTTCCTGTGGTAGCAGATCTTTAGGGTTGCCTGGCAGAGGTCAGGGATTCCTAAAGATGGTCGCTGATACTCGCCCACGTGACGTAGTTCGATATGAGCTCCTCAGAATAGGGAAGCCCTCTGTCGATATTTATGTAAAGGAGAGAAACTTTGACATTATCAGACTGCGGATGTCTGTTCTGCAGTCACTTGCAGTGTTTTCTGTGCAGCGGCGATAATGATGTTAGGGTGGAGAATGAAGTACATTTATCATTCACATTTGATACGGTTAATGCATTCAGACCTTTTCCAGTGGGACAACACATTTAGTGGATGTAGGAAGCTATCATTAGGGGTTACCATCATGCTATTTATAGACCTGTTTTGCATTCAGGGTTAGTGGATGGAGCCGAATCCTTCAGCTAGTGCCCCGAGCAGTACACGCCTCACCACACTGCCTCCATACTCCTTTCTCCTTCACCCCCGTGCTCCTCCTCAATCGATGGGTGACTGTAAGCTGTGTGCTCGGAGGTGTGTCTGCTTGTCTGCATGCTAATGGTGTTTTAGTAGCAGGCCAGCAGTGAGCTTATCTACATGAGAATGTGTGGGGGCTTGATGCCTGCATGCTACATCAAGGTCCCACTGATTGCATAATAGTTATTCTTGGTCAATTCTGACAGACACTTGCACATTACCTTGTAACGCACTTGTTTTCAAGGAGTCTTCATGAGTCAAGTCGCCATGGTAACTGCTGAAAACTTTGTTGTGTTTGTAGTTTTCACAAGTCAGCCTGGATTCTGGCTTGTTAACACTGCTTAACACACTCAGATGTGATGTTTACTGGGGGTTTTAATGATCTGGCCTGTAATTTGTTAATGGACTCAGAGCAAGGGGGAGGGGGGGGGCAGCTCGGACTGTGAGATCCTTTATCGGCAGATTGTTTGCAGTGCAGAAAGAAAGACGGACTGTTTCCTGCTTTGCTTCCTGATGCTCTGAACACAGAGAGCATCTCACTGTTGCTGTTGTTGGCAACTGTCTCCAGGAAGTGTCTCCCTTCTTCTAGGCACTGCTCAGTTTTTCTGTTCTGTGTAAACAGCCTCTTTTATTCATTGTCTGGGCTGGAAGAAGGGAGGAGGAGGTGGGGAGGTGCTGTGGGGACATGAGGAGAGAGGTGAAGTCAGTATTCAGGAATGTGCCTGGGCAAGCCTCGCGTTGACAGAGCCCGGATGACTGGGAGGGAATCCTTGGCAGAGGGAAGCCGGGGAACCCCATTCAACACCTCCATCTCTTTTCCTCGCTGTATCCCCCACCCTCGTGTCTGTCTCGTCCTTTCAGTCAGCCCGTCTTTGTCTCATGCAGTCGGGTCACAGCCAGCCTGTCTGCCATAAAAACATTATACAACCGGGGAGGCACAGTTATGGGGAAAGAGGCTTATGTCACACTGGTGGAGCATGGAAAACAGCAGAACCCACTTCTCCACATTTCTGCTGCTGCTGGCAGAGTGCACTCAGAAAACCCTTCAGATGGCAGGTTAGAAAAGCTATTCACAGTGACTCATCAGCTATTAATACACAGTCTGAGGAGGGTGTTTTGTGGAGCGGAGAGAGCTGACCACAGTGTGAGGGTCAACCCCCGCAAGATGGTTGTTTTCTAATACAGAAATGCTAACAGATCAGCTGCAGGTTTGACCTTATCAAACCTTATCAAGTGGACATTGAAGTGGTGGCCTGTGTGTAGTTTTATTAAAGTAAATAAAGGAGCCTTTTCATCTAATTTGGCATGCTCCCCGGTTGCTTTTAGCATCTCTTCTCCACCTAAAAACACAGTTTATTTCTCTCTGCGCCAGCGAGTGGAAGGAGTGCCGAGGCCTCATGTCACGGCCTCTTTCCAGTTCCTCTCTACACATTAGACACACGTGTTGCACAGTGTGGTCAGAGCATGCAGAGAAACACGGGGTTTCCACTGCTTAAAGGAGAATGCTGCTATTATTGAGAGCTGCAGCCCACTGCCTTCTAAGTATAGCTGCTTTTCCACAGTCATTCTGTAATGAGGGCTGTAATTCAAGCTTTTACTTATTTTATATGCAGAAAAAGCTTCACTTAAAAGGAGTGGATTAAAGAATAATATTTTTTTGATTCCCTTAGTCGGTAAAAAAACACGCACACTCTCCTGGAAAGAATTCATAACTAATCCCGCCGAAGCAAACGCGTCCAGTGATGCATCCTCAGGTCGTTTGCTACGTCCGACCTGTTCAGTCGTAACTTTGCACTGGACCCGATATGGGCCCGACAAACACGGCGACTATGCTTTTGTCTCATTGTGGTGACACTGATCAACAGTGCTTGTCAATTGGAGCATTTTTAGAACATGACTGATGTGTTTTCTACTCTTGCCGCTGACTCATGTACGTGGGGGGATGTTGGAATGCCAAAAAACAAACAATTTCTCCTTTGAAATGTCGATTAAGCCTGAAAATGACAAGAAAATGTTACAGAACGGAGCAACGTGCTGAAATCTTGGTGATTGTTTTTGTGGGATATTAGCTCGTGGATGAACAAAAGGGTTTGGTGCAGTAAACAGAATGTGCACCAGTGCTGAGAGCAACCTGTTGCCTTGATAAACTAACACAGATTACCTTTATTATAAAGCTAATCTTATTTCTGAACTGAAGTGGCTCATTGGATAGATTAGTTATAATTGCAATCACTCTGTCTCTTACACTAGCATCGGGAGCTTTGCTGCCACGCTCAGAAACAGCATGGAAGCTGCAGGGATTCATGAGGTTGGACGTTTATAACAAAGTTAGTTAAAAAATTTAGTTTAGTTTTGAGCAAAAAAAGTGTCTCCCATATACGACTGTCAGCTTACTGAATAACCTGTTTGCAATCAGCAGTGACTTGATAATGAGGTCAGTCAGAGGTCGCCCGGGCCTTCAGAAATATCTGATTAACAGGCAGTGGGTATGGGTTTCCAAAAGAATATCAACTGAAGTTTTATAACTTGGCTTTTCAGTCTTAGTGAAGAAACGCTCGTCATGAAACATCTGTGAGGTGGCGAGACTGAGTCTGGTTAGCCGTTACATCACCACGAGCAGTCAAAGGTGATTGGTGGTCTGTGGTTCGCTGTGCAAAACATCCCGAGCTGCACTTCCATGAGTGGCTGATCCTAGAATTGGACTTGCTGGTCATCACAACAGTAGACGTGTGATTGCGTCCTGTAGTCCTCGGCTTGGAAAAACAACGGCGTCGCTGTCCTGCCTCACTGCGCGGAGCGTTTAATCATCGTAACCAAGCGGAACAATTCAACAGAGCAATTTGTGCGTGTCCGTGCATCTTAAAGTCACACTGAGGTAATTAACTGCTCTCTTCTTGTTTTTCTCCTCCGCCTCGGCCCTGCCGATTCGACTCTTCTACGACCTGCACCGCGTGACATCCACAGAGCTCCCAGCTGAAGAAGGTAAATATTGATTTTTGCACTGAGCTGTGATCCTCCTCTCTGTGCTTAATGAAGTATCCTGAGCCGGGATCTTTTCTTTCTTTCTTGTTGTTGACTGAGGGGTAATCTTGGCAGTGTCCACTATAGCAGCTACCCACCCATGGACACACAACACTGTAGATACAGCATTGGTCTTGTTTTATCAGTATTAGAGAGCTAATGTCAACACGTCTTTCCAGGACACACGTCTTTACAGCGAGAGCCTTCAACGTTAAATCAAGTGTGATGCATCGAGGTGTGCAATGTGTACTTAAACATTTCAGGCAAGTCCCTGTGGGAGTTGGTGGTGGAGCAGTTTGAAGACCTCTTGGTGAGGATCCTGCTGCTGGCTGCCTGCGTCTCCTTTGTAAGTATGACCCTGCTAATTAAAATGTGTCAGTCTCCATTTTCAGATGTACCGCTCGGGGATCTGAGACCCTAACTGTCCAGGAAGTCGCCACCTAATAGACTGCACTGTTATTCCCCTGTTAGGATTCTGGTTACCCAGTTTGTGTGGAAACGTGTCTGTCGCAGGCTTTTCCACCCAGTGCTGATATGCGTTCAGTGCAGTCTCCTTGCTTGTGCCAAACTGGAAACAAAACTCTCAATCAAAGCTCCCGTTCCCTCAGACTGTGACCCCAGTTGCAGTTTGAGGGAGGTGAAGGTCAGAGAGGGGTGGAGTGGTGCAATCCTCACTGCATAATAACTTTTTCCATCTATTACAGCACAGCACTGGTGACTTGGGATGGAATTGCTCTAGCTGTTTCTGAAAGTAGGAAAACGGCACAAAAACCGACCCAATCTATCTTTTACTGTTTCTTCTGTTAGTGACAAACGCGGAGTGCAGGCGTGGGCTTTGGTGCCATGACTTTGAAGCATGGCTTAAATTTCCTCATGCAAATCAGGCTTTCCTTACTTTTACCAGATTGTTTATAGTGGAACCTGCTCCACTGCTACACTACCCGAACACTTTACAGTGTCACCGTTGCCTGGAGTGGTGTCAGCTCAGAAACTCAAGTTTTCTTGTGACCTGATTCAACTTGAAATCCAAAGTCATCCAGCCCAGAGAGTTGACTTTATTAGAACTCTTATTTCACAGCTATTTTGCTGTTTTGTTGCTGTTTTGAATGTTTCCACTACAACCAGGGTGTGGCTGATTCTCAGTGGACTGAACTTGAGCCCTAATCTCGGACTTATTTGTCTGCTAATTTCAATATATTCAAATTGACAGTATTAGATTCCCTGGTTCCTTTCAATGACGCACCAGTGGGAAACTGGGCAAGTTGGGACATTTTATAAAATATGCTATTAATGTACAGCAAATAAATGAGGAACTGAATTCACAAACAGTTAGTTATGCACCAGCTTACAGTTACAGACTGTGCAAAAGCCTCCTTTCTTTAGACTGTGCTTGGAGAATGGGTGCAGCAGTTTATTGAACTGTGCAAACAGGCATGGAACAGCTGGAAAGTCAATATTTGGTGTGTGCGTCTTTATTCTTGAACAGCCTGAAATCTTGAACTGTTCTTGTACTTTTCTCTGGGTCTCTTGAAGGCTCTTCTTTGGATCTCGGCTGCTTTTTCTTCTTTTCTCAGTCAAGATGAAAACTGAAAACTGCATCTGGATCCAACACCACTGCTGCCCCAAACCCTGACGCAGCCTCCACCATGTAGATATCGGCTCCCTGTCGGACGATTGACATTGACGATGATTTCAGCCCAAAAAATGTAAACTTGGATCCGTGGCTCCATCAGACGTTGCCACTGATTCTCAGCTCAGTTCCTGTGTGACGTGGCATACCTCAGCCTTTTCCCCTTCCTTATAAAATGCTTCGTGACATCCACCCTTCCACTGATGCCGTTCCCGATGAGGCTTCAGTGAACAGTAGGTGGATCAACTGAAGATGCATTTTTCCTGTTTATCCATTTCTCAAGGACGTGACTTTCACATACTGTTCATCTGATGGATGTTAGGCAGAGAGATGTAGCCTGATATTAGGATACATCAAATGTGCGATAACGATGTTTCTGTGGAAGTTAAGAAAGTATTGTTTTGGAAGTGAGCGAAGGTCATTTCCATCTTTCTTTTCCAGTGAGCTTCATTGTGTCAGTGATGACACGCTTCCTGTTTTGCAGTGTGTGTGTATTGAAATGAGGTGGCAGCAGCACCACGGTAGTGTAATAGTAGTGACTCAGCATTATGTCACAGTGCCCGTCAGCACAAAGGCAGCTGGGGGCACATTTAAAGTAAAAGATATCTGCTAAAGTAACTGAACCCTGTGACTCCTCAGGAGCTGCGCAGTACTGTCACACAACAAAGCTGAAAATGTTTTCTCCGTCTGGGCTGAGCTTTTTAACCAGCTGCCCGAAGCCCTGCTTTTCCACTATGCAACCACTTCAGTGCTTTCCATCCACCGTTTGCTCTTCCTGTCATGTGGAGAGCGATGTGTGGGTCACGCATCACCAGGTTCCACACGGCTCCCGCGGCTCTCAGACACGCCCGGGCTCGTCTTGGAACATAAACGCATCCTGTTGATGATATCGCAATAATATAGTGATATGACATTTTTCTGTCGTGGATGGTACGGCACAGCCCTCCCTGCCACCTCTTCTTTTGTCTTGCACTCACCCGGCACACTGCACAGCATGCCGAGGAAATTACTTTATTCCTGACTGGACTGAAAATGAGCGGAAAGGCAGACAAAGGAAACTATGAACGACCCTCAGACAAAGTCTGGCTCATTGGAAGCACAATATAAAGAAAGGAGGTGACGCGCAGAAGGCCACACTACACGACGTTCCATGAGTTCTCCTTTCTGATCAATATGATTTATGAATAAGGCTTTTCTGAAACTCTGTGGCATGTCGCTGTGTGTGTGGGATCTGAGGAACGCGAGCTGTATGCTGATGTTGGTGATGGAGCATGAGTTTCCAAACCCATCAGTGAAACTGAGCTTAATTTTGTCTCAGACTGCCAAATGCATGCAGTGAAATTTCCACCAGAATCCCTCAATAAGTTCAAAAAGCCAAAGAAATCTCCAGCTTTTGAACTCCTGCTCGCCGTGAAGGTGGGCGTTGGTACTCGGTCCGCTCTCTGAGCGCGTCCTGGTTTTTTGAGCCATCCATACTCGGAGGACTGACATCGGTGCCCTCCACTCTCCGCTCAGACAGGAGGGAGATTTACCGTCCCACACGATGGGGAATGATGAGCTATCGACCGAGCTCAGGCTGCCGTGACGTATACTCTGGCTCTTAATACTCTGCAGAGAAAATTGTCCTCTGTCTTTGATAAGTCCCATCAGATAATCGAAAAATAGATCCACTTTACCCACTGCTGTCTGTGCTGCTTTCTGCTGCAGTCATTTTAGTTTCTACTCTCACCAGTGATAAAATAATGTGAAAACTATTCTCTGTTCCTCTGGGGTATCTTATTGTGTTATTATTTTATAATGAACCTTAAAGGCACGATGTAGTCTAGAAACAAACTGGACATACAGTGCATGTGTAAAGACAGCTTTAGGCAAAAACCTACAGCTCAGCTGTTGGGTGACTGTGCTTTTGCCACAATAAACTATATCTGGTAAAAAACGATCACAAATTTCAGAGTGCAGGGATGTTTTTCATGCTTAAGCTGCCTGACGCACACAGACGTGTCTTTAAAGACTAATAGATACTGAGTGGTACTAAATGATAAGTTTAGTTTTTCAAAGTTTCTACAAAGTTAAATATGTGTTTATTAGTGGATAATTGTTTCCCGTGACCACTGATGTGAAGGGCAGCCTGTTTAAGAGTCTTTATCATTTTATAGTTTCAGCTGTTTGAATAATAATAATAATGAAAATTTCACAGTTTGAGACAAAGATATAAACCATGTTCTAAGTCTGCATTCATCAGGGAGCTGTGGACTGGACGTCGTGTGATGTTGGTAGGCATTTGTAAAATGTCACACAGGTAAATGAGCAAACTATGTTTTCATAAACACAGTTCAGTCGCAGGTATGCTGTGAATACAACACTAGGTTAAAAAAAACACAGCTTTGACTTCATCCAGTTTGTTCTTTGTAATCCTAATCATTGAAATTACTCAGTGATCTCATACTTTATTGAGTTTTTATCACCCTTGCTTGTCATACATCATAATTATGCTCTGGGCAAGGCAGCTACATGTTTTTGCCATTACTCTGTGTGCACAACTTACCCTTCATTTGATGTAATCTTGGACTTGCAAAACCTGCAGAGTGAAGTGAAGAGCACAGTCTTCTGAGAAATGCACATGAGAGTAATTACAATCATGAATCCACACAGATATTGTTTAAAAAAGTAAAGAAGACAGCTTTTTCTGCCGGGTGTGAGAAATATTAGCTTTTCCCGTGATTTCATTGCACTGTGCTGTACCTCACTGTTGCAGTCATTTGCAGCTTCTAACTGCAGAGAAACAGGCTTGAACCCTCGGGCCATTTCCCAGCCTCTCTGCTTTCAGTGCCTCGGTTGTTAATAGTACAGGCGGTGAGCAGCCCTCTCCTTTCCTGACTTCAGATACACTGGAGGTCAGAATATTACTGCAGTCACATAAAATAAATATACAGAGGAAATATCCTTACTTTTAGTATCATTAACTTTCATAAAAGGTTTTATGGAAGTGAGTTTGATGTGGCTTTGATGGGCGTGTTTATCGAGTCTACAAGATTTTCAACTGCTTTCAAAAAAGTATCGTAGTCATGCCTTCAATGATTTTCCTAAATACTGCCTCTGGCATCTGCCCTTCATACATCATAGTAATGAAAAAGACTCAAACACTGAAATTATTAAAAACCAAACTAAAGCTAAACTGAAACAAGAAAATCCACTCTGGAAACGAACGGATGCTAAGTCCATATGAAATGACATAAAAATACCAGTGGCTGAGTTACCACAAACTTAAGTGTCCACGTCGCAGACCTGCCTGCCCGGCGAGGTCCTTTATTGGCTGAGGGGTCAAAACTCATCATTTACACGTCAGACTGGCTCTGTAGCTGTGTACGTATTAGCCAAAATGAATGTTCAAACTGTTAATAAAAAGGATTGCCATGGCACAAAATAATTGAAGGATTGAAACAATTTGTAGTTCAAATAACTGGATAAAGTGAGCTAGTTGATAGCTGGTTAAAGTAATAAACCAGTAGAAGATGATTAACTAGCTAAACTTTTAAGGTAAATAGCTAAATGTGAAGTAGCGGATAAATATTTTGAGTGGTGGTTTGGTCTATTTCAAAGACATGAGATTGAATTTCCAAGTTAGGAATCTCGTGTGAATGTAAACTTGCAGTGAGCGTGAGTTTATCTTGTAGGACTGTGTAAGGAACCTGAAACCAAAAGATGCTAAAGGCTACACAAGCTAACCTTTAAGTGACGACGTGATGAATCCTGCTTCCGGGCCCAAACTACTCTGCATTTATTAAGTCTGTTGTGTGTTTAACATGTTTTAATGCTTTGTATCTTGTTCTATTTAATCTCAACAAGCCTCTAAAAACAGTCAGTGATCACTGTCGGCCTCTCTCGGTTTTTATTACCGCTATTCATTTTAAAGCTCAGTTTTTAAATCCTTACGATGTAACTCCAGCCCATGCAGCAGTATATTAATGACTAACCTGGTATTGTGGATGGATTATCTCAGTTGTTCTCCTGACTGAAGTTTGGTCCGTTTACAGCATCCTGCCATGTGATTGCATTTGTCCCTAACCATCGGGAACCTTCACGTTAACTTTTATCCAGTGGAAAAAAAGTTAGCATTCATCCTCCAGCTTCACTGTGTTTATGCTAACATAGCTGTGTTGCTAGCGATCACGCAGCACATCATTTTTAAACCAGCTAGCCCAACTTCAGTAACCCTACAAACGTCACTGCTGTTTAGTTTTCTGTCTTCATTTATGTTGGAAGTGATAGCAGAGCTGTACGTTTGAATTTGTTTCAGAAGTCTCTCTGTCAAAACATGCTATATTATGTTTAGATGGAAGCTAGCGAGCTAACTTCCTGCTAACTTCTAACTTAAATGTAATAAATTCTGTTTTCATGGATGCCTGGATGTTAAACTTAATTGTTACACCTGGTAAAGCAGCAATGCTGATGATTTTATTAAAGATGAAAGAATTTAGACAGTTTTTAACTCTCAGTGATACCGCAGTGATCGCTTGACTTATGGACCTGCAGCAGATTTTGGACCCAGAAACGGCTAATGACGTCAGACTTAAAGACAGGATAGCACAGGCCCACTCAAACAGTGACAGCTGCTTTGTTCAAATACTGCTTCGTTTTATTTGTCCTGATTTTATGATTTTGTCGCACCGAGCTTCTTCTGAAAATGTACGCGAGCTAACATAGGTTTTAAAGAGTGCTAGTTTATTATGTTGGCTAAGCTAATTTGTACTGTATGTTCGTATAGGTGTTAGCTCTGTTTGAAGAAGGAGAGGAGACAACCACCGCCTTCGTAGAGCCGATTGTTATTCTTCTTATCCTCATCGCCAATGCTGTTATTGGGGTCTGGCAGGTGAGATGTGTTCTTCGTCCTGTGTCTCTTTTCAGAGTGTTCATTCGATTTGGTCTTCACACACACAGGCTAACAAAGGCTAGTAGTAGTTGATAAACATGCAGCTGTCGCAGAATTCACACACATATGTATGTGTGTGTGTGTGTGTCTATATATATATATATATATATA
>NW_005187500.1:569444-583354 GCF_000239375.1 Pundamilia nyererei
TGTGTGTGTGTGTGTGTACTAATCAAACTGACACCATAGTGACACGTGTTAGCATCCATATAGCACACTGCAGAGGGATCAGGCTGTTCATCAACATAAACAAACCACAGAGCCCATGCAAAACACCAACACATTAGGAGATATCATCTTTGCAATGAGCAGAGTTTGCTCACTGAACATCACGTCAAATCAAAAGGACATCAAATTGTTCTTGCAATTAACTTTTTTCTTTTCTTTTCCGTATCTCACAGGAACGGAATGCCGAGAATGCCATTGAGGCTCTGAAGGAGTACGAACCTGAGATGGGAAAGGTGTATCGCATGAACCGCAAGGCGGTCCAGAGGATCAAAGCCAGAGACATCGTCCCAGGAGATATAGTGGAGGTGGCAGGTTAGCTGCGGCTGCACCGGGCCGAACTCTTACTGTCACTCACTCGAGCTAATTTATGCTTGGCTTGTCTCACCTAGCTGCTTTTATGCTCTCCTTAACACATTCGCACACACAGACGCACACTCGCACAACCTTTGTGAGCGTGGAAACACTCAATGCAGATTACATAAGAGTCTTTTCTCTGGATGTGGAGGTGCCAGGGCTGCTGTCCAGTGTCTGTTTGTGTGTGCATGTGTTTGGTTCTTTGCAAGTGGCTGTGGTCACTCCTTATATTTAAGGCCCAGTTGAATTTTCCACAGCTTTCCGCTTCCCCTTTGCTTTCCATGCTCTCAGTCTCACCACCTGGAGGCTGCCTGATGTTTGTCAGCTCCTCGCTTACACACAATATTCCCCTGCTGTAAACTCGCCCATGTGTGGGCAGCCTCTGATTAAAAATAGCCGCATTGTCGCTCTGGCTCCCAAACATCTGTGAATGCCAGAGCTGAACTGCAAACGCAGGATGGAGGAGACCGCTTTGCCACCGACGTGGCCGTTTTGGGTCGGAGGGGGGTGGTGGTGGTAATCCTGAGCTTTGCGTGACTGGCAATTTGTCTCAGGCGGCTCGGAGCAATGTGTGGGAAAGGAGGGAGCTGGCAGCCTTCATTCAGAAGCGCAGAGAGATTATACGTGCTGCGCTGGTGGCAGCGAAGCCTCGGATTTCAACGCGAGGTTGTAAAACTGAGGCGAAATCAATCATCAGTTTGCTTAACTGTCACCCACAGCCACACTACAGTTCACATTCTCTTTAAACAAATGTTCTCTTTCTTTTCCATGTCTTATTTACCGGTTGCACTTATTTAGCGTGCTGTTTTTGTAACTCATAGCAGTTGCTTGGAATTTGGGCTTGTTGCAGCCAGCGTCCTCGCAGCCAGACGCAGGCAAGCCCACACAGGTAGCAAGGACCGCAATGACTCCGCTTAGCTCCCGCCTACCGCCACTACCATCACCGTCACTGTCAACACCAACAGTGTCACCATGACAACCCCCCCGCTCAGTTCCACTCATCTCCACGGTGCTCAAGTTCACAAGAGCTTGAGGTTTTAACGACACCTGTTGATGACAGCGTGAAGCAGGGAGAGATGTGACTCCCATCTGCTGTTTGAATAAAGCCTCTGATATTATTGCTGAGTGTCAGCAGCTCCCATAAAGGAGGGGGGGGCACGCTGCGACTCAGAGGAGCTTGCTTTGTTGTTGTTGTTTGTTTTAATCTTCTGTGTTATCTGTACTATTTTTAGGCTGACTGTTTAGTAACTGCAAACAAACACGGTGGACAAAAACGTTTTTCTTTAATTGTCGGTGGGTCAAATAAAATCAAATGTGCTCTGACGAACTCTGATGTTCTGGTGAGTGAAGGCGCCTACAGTGAGGGCGGCGCCTGTGAGTGTTTCATTACAGATGTGCCCCAAAGCACGTCAGCTGATTGGATAAGCAGACGGACGCGTACATAAAGTGTCTGATCTAAACACATAGAAGTTTATAGGGAAAATTCAAATATATGTTTAAGAACCATATAAGGTTTAAAATGTTCACGGGTTACAGTAACTTGTCTCAAGTATCAAATACATTTCCAGAGCACTGGTTAACTGGGTGTAACTAGTGGTTTGTTAAACATACACATTCATACATTCAGTGCTTTGTTTTCTTTGACATAATGTTGTTGCTAGGCAGCTGAGGTAGGCAGGGCAGCACGCTCTCTTTAGAAAGGATGCTTGTTGGGGATCGCTCCAAAGGAAGCATGTCGGGATATTTCATCCCGTTCTCCAGTGAGTTTTCTCAGGCTTTCCTGGACTTTGTATCAGCCAGCGGTTATTCCATGCTAGCTTAATGCGAGGGGCTGAAGTAAACTGTATGAAGGTATTGGAAAAAGACGCTGTAGACCACAAGTGCCTTTGAGGAGAGAAAAGAGCATAAATGTATTTACTCAGGTTTCCACCGCCGGTGCCCGCCTGCCCTCTTGCTCCCTGCTGCCAGTGCCAGCCACGGTTACAGCACATTTGTGATTTGCGCCTCCACTGGAACTTTCCTCTTTCTTTGACTTAACTGCCGCGGTCAGGTTGTCAGGAACTCCAGGATTTACAGACAACCCGAAGAAAAGGAAACCTGCAACCAGCCATTCCCAGTAACAAGTCACGGTTATCCTGCATGTCACCAGGATGTTATGCAAGAACACCGCCTCAGAGCTGCATGTGTTGGATTCAGATTTATTAAGACGGCTAACGATAAAAGCCAGACAAATATCAGATTTTTATAATGTATAAAAGCCGTATTAGGATTTACATTTCTAGCACATGGAAAGTGTCTGTGGGAGGCTGTGGCAGTGAGGGGAGCAGGAGTCTGTGGGTGGGCGTTTGAAAAGTCTCTCTTTTCCTGCCCTCGGACACCTGTAGCCCCCAGCCATCACCCACACAAACACAACAACACCCACGCTCTCCCACTCGCGTTCTCTCTGAGCCGTGTCGGAGGTGGAGAAAGGTACCTCCGTCCCATCGAGATGAAGGCCATCACCTCAGGTGTCAGAGCGCTGAACAAATGTCATGAAGAGATGATGGAAAAAAGCTCCAGAATTGCGAGACCACTCTCACGTGTAAGCGTGCTCGTACAACAGCAGAGCCGCTGCCTGGCGAGGAAAAGCAGGAGTTTTGGTGCCGTTACGTTGAGAAGTCGTGATAGCTGAGCACTCTGAGCTGGCATTAATGAGTCACCTATTACACAAAGTAATGAGCAGCTCCTTCTCCTCTTCTCTCCTGCTGGAAGGAAACAACTGAAGAATATTACATCTGTCTGGAGTATTTGGAGCAGCTTCCCACTCCTGTGCGCTGACATCATTGTCACTGACTGCATCAGACGATCCATTAATCACAAGTCTGCCCTGTTACTATGAAAATATTTCCGTTAAATGTTCATTGTCAGGCAGAGGAAGTAATAACCATTTTGTTTTGGCTATGAATTATGAGTTTAATATGCAGGCTTAATAAGCAGACTCGAGACCGTTGGCGATGGAATTAATTTGAGCCTTTAACGCAGGGTTCAGGTGTGGTTTGTGTTAGAGGAACAGAGAGGACACAGAAGGAAATAATCAATCATTTTACGCGACTCCATCAAGGTTGTATCGAGCTGTTGTTTACCTGCAGCCCGAGCCTGGACTGAACCCACCGATGCTTCAGGATTTATTGTTTCAGCACGGACGTTAAATAGGGACGTAACTGAGTGTCCATCTGCAGAACACTGAAATGAGCAGAACTTGTTACCTGTTGTCTCTTTAACTGGTAAATGAATGGCTTCTCATGTGGTGCTTCTGCACTCTGAGCACTCAGTGCTTTATGCAACGTGCTCATTCAGCACTTTTTTTCTACATAAGTGCTTCCTGTCTAACATTCGAACACTTCCCAGCTCCTCGGGAGCATCTTGGCCATCTTTCCACTAAGATGCTAATATTTGTCCTGCAGACCGGATCCAACCACCAACCTTCTGATTAGCAGATGACGCGCTCTACCTCCTGAGCTGCAGCTGCCCCTACACCCTTTACTGGCGTGTGTGTATTTGTACAGTACTAATACTGCATCGATTATAGTCGTCTGAGGATTAAGGCTCTTTTGTGATGGGAGCAGAATGTGAATCATTTTCAGGAGAACACGAGCAGATCGAGGTTTTCAAATAGTTAGAGAAATGATCATTGAGCTGTCTACAGGTGCTCTTTCACACGCTGTCATACAGGCGCGTTTTTAACCCCTAACTGCTTTCTATGAACCGGTCACACACATCAACAGTGGATCGGTCGTCGCCTGATTAGCAGGTGACCCGCTCTGAGCTGCAGCCACCCCTAACTCCAGTTACCTGTAACTCCTGATGGAGTGATGTAAAGGTGCTAACACAGGAAGTCTAAATGTAGCCCAACAGAGCTGCTTGCTTTTGTACATTTGATTTTAAATCTCTTAATATTTTTCTTTTAGTTGGTGACAAGGTGCCTGCTGACATCAGAGTGACCTCGATAAAGTCCACCACCCTGCGCGTGGACCAGTCCATTCTCACAGGTATTTATTACATCTCACCAGAAGCTCCTCTCCATGGCTTCCCAATAACTGGTTGCAACCAAGATTTCCGTTGATGTTTTTCTCCTCACTGTGTTTGCTTTGAAGCACGGTCTGATAATCACCTGCTACACCTCCAACCGTCTCGATTTGTTTTCTGTAGGAGAGTCTGTGTCTGTCATCAAACACACCGACCCTGTTCCTGACCCTCGAGCCGTCAACCAGGACAAAAAGAACATGTTGTTTTCTGTAAGAACCCCCGACTCGTGCTTATCTTCAGCTTTCAAATCAAAAACTCATGTTGTCACAGACAAAGCTACATTAGTCCTTACATTTGGTCACGTAGTCGAAAGCAGTAATGGCAGCTATCACATTCTTTCACTTGTCTCGTGGCCAAACTCGTAGTAATCGGCCATGTTGCTGTTTGTGAGCTGGTGACGGAGTTTGTCTGTTTTCTCCCAGATGACGGCGGATTTGTGCTGACTTCCCTGTACGTATGTCTCTGTCCTTCTCTCAGGGCACAAACATTGCTGCCGGTCGTGCCATAGGTGTCGTCGTTGCTACGGGTGTCTCGACAGAGATCGGGAAGATCCGTAATCAGATGGCGTCGACGGAGCAAGAGAAGACACCGCTGCAGCAGAAGCTGGACGAGTTTGGCCAGCAGCTCTCAAAGGTCATCTCCCTGATCTGCGTGGCTGTGTGGGTCATCAACATCGGCCACTTCGGAGACCCGGTCCACGGGGGCTCCTGGGTTCGAGGGGCCATCTATTACTTTAAAATTGCCGTGGCCCTGGCAGTGGCCGCCATCCCCGAGGGCCTGCCGGCCGTCATCACCACCTGCCTGGCCCTCGGCACACGTCGCATGGCCAAGAAGAACGCCATCGTCCGGAGCCTGCCGTCTGTGGAGACCCTGGGCTGTACCTCCGTTATCTGCTCTGACAAGACGGGCACCCTCACCACCAACCAGATGTCTGTGTGCAGAGTAAGTGACAAACAGTCCTCCTGTGCTTCAGGCTTCCCAGGTTTACGCCGAGCATGCTGTCGAATACTGCGGAAGGAAATGAAAATCTTCTGTGACGATATTGCTTCTGACTGAGATTTCTTCAACTCAGCCAAAGTAGAGTAATTAATTCCACCTTCTATCATAGTGCCCGGCACTTCTGGGTCTTCCCTCTCAAAAAAAATGTTTTCCAGGTGAATACTTTGGGATTGTTGCTGCCAGTCTGTGCAATCCTGATCTTTTTGTCTCTCTTTCCCCCCTCTGAGGTTTTCTTTTCATGCACGTGGAGCTTAAAGAATGCTGAGAAATCCCTGTGGTGCCGTAATGTTTGGCAGATTCGAGATAGCAGCTGGCAGGAGCAGCACAGGCTGGCATGACCTAGCAGCACCAGCGCGGGCTGTTAGCGGTTAGCAGTGACGGGTTCCAGAACGTCACCTGAACAAACACAAGGCCCTGAACCTTTCTCTAGCTTTCAGTATACGTGATAAACACTGAAAGATTTTATCCACTGTTCACAATTCACAAGTGCTCGTATGGTGCACAGCCTCACCCTTCCCTTTGTCTGTTAGCGTGTGCATGTGTGTGTCGCTTGCTAACCGACTTTGCTGTAAGCGCAGAGTAAATACCAGCACTGCTGTTTGACTTGGCTCCTGGTTCGAGCTCTGCACACATGCACACCCTAATCTCAGTTAACACCTCTTGTCCTCACGATCTCCCATCTCACCACAATGATGACCTCGTTAGTCGAGCAGGGCAGCATCAAAACCCTGTTTAGACGAGATATTGTTGGCCGCTTATTGGTTTCCCAAAGAGGAATTGATTGTATTGATCAAAAATGATGCTCTAATTAACCAGTTCCTTTTATATATCTTGGGAAAAAAGCTTAATGGTGTCCTAAGAATAATGCAACAGGCAAAAATGAAGGGAACCCACAGATACTGGTGGATAGTCAGGTTGGACCCACGGAGGTCCACGTCGGGACAAGAAGAGCTTGGCTCTTTATGTTAGATGGAGATGCTATCGATCAACAAGATGAAATGCTGCTCTATAAATATCCCAACAGGATGACTTCCTATAGGCAGGAAATGAAAAAGCAACAGTAGCTGCTGTATAATCGGCGTCTCTGTGAATTCCTTTCGACCTCAAAATGGCTTCAGAGCCGACTCTCTGTTCTTGTCGTACGAACGCTCGCCCCTCCTTTCTCCACGAGTCGACGTGGAGCGTCTGAGTGATTAATGCGTAGCTGCAGGGAGTTCCCTCTGGCAGCAGGGACATGGAGGAGTGATCTCACCACAACCCTGAAATGCTCTCAGGCAGGCAGACGTTGGTAAATATTGACCTTCTGCTTCCACCTATACTCCCCGGCTTGCTGCTCTCAGCTCTCTGCCGTGAGATAAGGAGCATACACGTTTGCGTTGTTGCAAAGATGAATCAAGCTTCCGCTTTGCAGGTTTTTTTTTTTTTTTTCTTGCACCACTTGTTTCCTGGTGATAGGTCCGCTTCATATTTAGCTTCACTTTCCCCCTTCGTGGTGCTTGTATGCTGAACCAAGACTGCCTCCGTCTGTTTTTTAATGCTTTCTGTGCGTCACCATTTATACTCTGTTTGCTCAGGCGTATCCATCTGTGCTTATTCCTGTACTGGTCTGCAGCCAGTGGCCCTGATAATGCCATGTGTCTCCCTGGCCTCGGGGGTATCCCCATATCAGCAGGATTTCCAGGGATTCCCCTCTGCATCCTGACGTTATACCTCTGTTTTCCCTCCTCTCTCTCACACTCTGACCGGCACGCACTAAAAAGCCTTTCACAAATGCACATCAACAGCTGCTCACCATTCATCCCCATGCAAGCTCAGAGGAAATGAGTATGGGAAAAAACGTTTGATAGTGGTGGATCTCACTGTGCCGTGTTTCCTTGGAGACCACAGCGGATCAGATCGTGAGTGAAAACTGACCACGGATGAAAGAGCAACCTCATCTTATTCCTTCGCCTCTGCTTTGTGAAAGTTATTGTGCCGCTCTGTGCGCATTGTTGATTTATTACAGAAGAAAGGAACAAAGTCTGACGGCTGACCTTTGTGAAATAAAGAAGTGAACAGAAGGTCGGCGCTGTTTAAAGGGCATTACCTCCCAAAATGAAATGGAAAATCTTGGAATAACAAGTCCCACTTTTTAAACAACAGTGTTGTATAAACCCGGCTAAAGGTTTTAGCCACTGTAACAGGACAGCTCTGTTATTTGTAATACAACTGTTGGCTCAGGTTACAGAGTGGCCAGATGAATAGGTCCTTCACAGTCACTGCAAAAATGCAGCAGGGCAAAGCAAAAAGGTTCCCTTTACAAACTGTAGTTGGAAGTTTGCAGCCTGCTGTCTGCAGCTTTTAAACCCAGCAACCCTCGTCCTGGTTCCCTCTGATGAGCTTTGTTGCATTTGTGATTGAAACAGTCATAAAAAGGGTTAGGCATTCATTTTTAATGGTTAGGGTGAGGGGCTAGGGAAACCAATATGTCAATGAAGGTCCTCACTAAGATAGCTGAACGGGCGTGTGTGTGTGTTGCTAAAACATCACCGCTTTCTTAAACATCACTGCTAAATGAAGAAAATTTCAAGAGTGTCGACTGGATACAAGGAAAATAAATTAAAAAATATATAAAAATGACAGATTTGCTCACTGGTTCGAGCTGATCTGACTGAGAAACCGACGCTGCATGCTCCATCACATGATAAAGGTAACGGCCACCCTGCACACAGTCACTGAGTGGAGACAAAAAGGAAGCTTTTAATGCTGATATCTGAATCCAAAGTGACAAAGTCCAAAAGTAAACATGAGTCCAGGACAAGTCTTTCCCAGACTGGCTTTTAAAGAGGAGCTGCCCCCTGCTGGCCAGGAGTTTAAAAGAAGGTTAAAGGCAGCTTTGACCAGGGTTACTTTCAGAGCCAAAGAGCTGCATGTAAAGTCTGTGGGCCACTGAGTAAATGTACCACTCTGCTGTCATGGAGAGTTTTTACGTGAATAATAGCTTAAAAACTGCATTTTCTGCAAACAATGGCGGTCTCCTCTCAGGTGAAGTCTGCCGCTGATCAAGAGCTCCTTTGACACTAATCGGTGGGTTTAAGTCAGCGACTCGTACACGCTCGCAGTTACAGGAGAATCGAGAGGCAAGAAAAGGACTTTGTTCAGTCTCAAACTAAGTCGAGCTGGGCATGTTGTCCATGCATGTCTTATCTTTAGAAGTTTTCACAGAATATTGTTAAACGACTTGAGGTCAATGAAAGTCTGTTTGCCTAATGTCTGTCCCATTGAAATGAGCAGCGTGGACACAGTCACTGGGATATGGGCGATGGCGTATCCTGGCCCCTGTTCTCCCTTCTGTTTTTACTGATGCATTAGCATTAGCAGTACATCGTGAACTGCGCCTCCTGGGGGAAGTCTTGCCAACAAAGCAGTCAACAAGTCCTTGAAGTGCTCTGGGAATGCAGCTCTGTCTCCTGCTTTCACTTGACTTCTTTTCCATCAGTTCACTACAGCGTGTTTCGTAACCGGGACCGATGAAGCCAACTGCAACTCCCGTGTTGCTTGCATGTGTAGAGGAACAAAGAAATTGGAGAAAGGAGTGCCCGTACGGTGCAGACGCCGGTATGCAGTAGGGGCTGATGTTTCTGGATCACAGCAACACTTGATAAACAGAACTCCTCGTTTGTGTTTTAGCCTTAAAGACTTCCTGTTTACAGCAAGTATTTACTTTTTACTGCTTTAATATGTTCAGTACGTTTCTGCCTTGCCTTGATGGTGGCTAATTTTAGCCTAATGTACTTTGTAAATGCCATTACTAAGTTACTTCACCAGCACACTTCTCTGTTCTGGCTGCTTTCACACTATAGTCTAATATTTACAGTTATATCCCAGTCGTTAGCAGCCAGCTGCTAATCAAGTGCACTGGATTAGTTGATCAGCAGCTGTGCATCTATAAAAGAAGAAGCTCTGGCAGTTTGCCGGCATGAACCATTTAGGTGTGTGTTAACACAATGCAAACTTCCCAGGAGTTGACGTCCCAGCAAATTCCCAGACCCCACAGTTCTCACTGAAAAAAGCCCAAGAGCTACAGACTCTGCAGGCCTCAGCATGTTAAAGGTTACAACAGTGCAGTCAGAAAAGAGCCTGAACAAGTACGGCTTGGTTGGAAGGGTTTGGAAGCCGGCTCGCTGTAGAAGGAACACGACCGTGCGTCTGATCAAACCGCGAGGCTCCTGGAACAACGTCTGCACATATGAGACCAAAGAGTCTGAACAACCAAACGCAGCATATCAGCACAAACGGTTCAGCAACTGTGCGTGAGACAAGAAACAAATCTGCAACAGAAAAGGAAACGAATCAAAGCGCTGCAATGGTCCACGTCAGGTATGTAATCGGTTCCCAGGTTGCCTCCAATGCATTCATCTCAAACTTCAGTATGAGTCAGGGATCACCTGAGCCACAGCCGACCAATTACAGTTCAGCTACATTTCTTGATTGTGATGCAACTGAAAGTTTCCTTAAAAAGGGGCAAAAAGCAGGAGCGTGACTGCTTTGTGCTTTCAGTGTTTTTTTAGTTATTCACATTAAGTCACGTGTTCGTTATTATAGTAAGCTGTTTGACTTAGTTCACTCAGTTCCTACAGTAATCGCCAGCCGGTTTCTCTTGGTCCACAGGACCTCGTCAGTGGGTGGATCCAATTAGCTACTGAAAATATGAAATTTTCTTTTTTTTTTTTTTTACTGCTCCAAAATCGGGCCGACTCACACAATTTGAGCCGTCATTATCTTTTACAGCAGTGGACAGCTGCGAAACGAGGAGCAGCCACAGTTGTAACTGGCTAAAGGTCCCACCTCTGTTTGCTTTGGTCTTTTTCTCTCTCCAGATGTTCATCCTAGACAAGGTGGAGGACTCCAGCTGCACCCTGCACGAGTTCTCTATAACTGGTTCTACGTATGCCCCTGAGGGACAAATGTGAGTACCACCATTCTGGATTTATTACTTGTTCTGCCTCTGTGCTTTAATAACTCATTACATGGAAAATGTTTGCTGTTAAGCCTTCCAGATTTTTCATTTTTTTACCAGCAGATTCTACACTGAATGAAAAACAAGTTAAAGCGTCTCTCCCTCCTTTCCCAGCTCCTCCTTTCTTCTTAACCAGATTAAACATAAATGCAATAAATCGATGTGCTCTGAGATTTGATGCACCGTCAGTTTGCAGGAATAGTTTGAGTAGCTTTGCTTCAGTTGGTGCAGCATAAAAACAGCGAGCAGTCTCAGTTGGTTGTGTTACAGCACATGTGGCTTTAATTATATATGCCCCATAAGTCTCAGTTGTACTTTACTCCCAGTAAGCACCTTAATGATCGACTATTGTTAATGCAAACTTGGACAAACTGAATTTTTGACCCTTTTTGACGTTGCCTGTGACACTTTTGAAACCTCAGAGATGTAAACTGTGCAGCAGTGAAGGCAGGTGGCCTCTGAGCACAAGCGTTCAGCAGACAGGGGCAGGGTGTTGCGGTTCATTGTGTATATACATGCTGTTTGTTTTGCCGTTTGCTGACTACATCGCTGTGACTCTGGATGAACCTACGGTTTCATAACAGCAGAGTGTGGGTTACTGTGTGGGAGCTTCGCTAGCAACGGTTGCAGTCTCTACTGGGAAGAGATCCATGGTTGTCATGCAGTGAGCACACACACACTCAGATACACTCCTTACTGCCGTCCGAGCACGGTTTCTCCATCAGCTGTGGAACGTGAACCCCATTCATGGGTATTCGTGAGATTTCCGTGTGTGCAGTGAAGCGAAGTGTGACGTTTTATGTGTGTGTGTTGTTCTTTCAGACTCAAAGACAACAAGCCTGTCCAGTGTGGAGACTATGATGGACTTGTGGAGTTGGCCACCGTGTGCTCGATGTGCAATGATTCTTCACTGGACTATAACGAGGTCATTAGCACACACTTTGAACACTTTTAAGCTCCAAACAGATCCATCGGTCTAACTTTCTACGTAGAATTAGACGAATGATATTTTCCATAATTATTAGCCCTTAATCACACTCACTGCTTTTTTTCTTTTTGTCTAACTGAGCTAATTTTACTCTGGTATGATCTCTTTTCTCTGGTTTGAATTGCTTTTCTCACCTATTTGTCATCACCATGGTATCATGGTAACCATGCTGAGGATAGAGGCCAGGCATGCAGCACTTCTAAACTCCATCGTATCTGCGTCTGTTCTCATAAATGGCTGTTTCTCTGCTAATTTTGTACACTTTGGATAAAGAGTCTGATTGAGCCAAACCAGGAGAGAGACAGGAGAGTTGCAGAGGAGCCGATGCTGGAGGGGAGCGAGGTGTTTAATTCCCGTCTACGGCCAGTCGCACAAGCAAATGATGTGCGATGTGCCGTTACTGCTTCATCTCGACTGCCGGCTTAGTGCTGGCGAGGACAAGCCACTTTGCATGCATGACTCAAACGCAATGGTGGAGGTCGTGGCGAATGACTTGCAGATATCCTTTCAGCATGTTTGTCCAGTCAGTCTTGAGCTATTTTGACTCCATGGAAACGAACATGAAGCCAAACAAGTGTCTGCTTCTAAAATAGTTACAAATATTTAACATTTAATGCTTGTAATAAACCAAGTGTACCAAACGTTGAACACTCCAACTTTTTCAGTTTCATTCAGTGCTCTTTTATTCATATCCTAACAACAGCAGTCACCATAAGGTAAAGGCCCTACAATAATACAGAAAACCCAACAATCATATGACCCCTTATGAGCAAGTACTTGGTGACAGTGGGAAGGAAAAACTCCCTTTTAACAGGAAGGAAACTCCAGCAGAACCAGGCTCAGGGAGGGGCGGGGCCAACTCCCGTGACCAGTCAGGGGTTAGGAGAGGGAGACGGGACAAAAACCAGTCCAAGGAAGAGCTGATCAATGTGTTTTGATGAATTTTTTCTCTCTCGCAGGCCAAAGGGGTTTATGAGAAGGTGGGCGAGGCCACAGAAACAGCTCTCACCACCTTGGTCGAGAAGATGAATGTCTTCAAGACGGATCTGTCTGGACTCACCAAGGTGGAGCGTGCCGGTGCCTGCAACTCAGTAAGTTGCCACTGCTGCATGATCCTAGTGTGCATTTAAAGTACTGCTGCGTACATGAAGCTAACACGGTGGTTTAATAGTCAGCTGTGTGAAGTCTTGCTGACTTGAGATGAAACAAGTAAAAAGAGGTGAGCTAACCAGACCTCAGCAGGTTTCTCTTCATTTCTGCTTAAAGCTGTTTAAACTTGACTTCCTACTCAAACTGTAGACCTGATATCAAACTCACAAGCAGTGCGGCTCCTTCCTGCCTCTGTGCAGCTGTTGGCGTGCTCTTATGAACATGTCTGACACGATACAAACTTCATAGGCTTCTTACGGCTCAGTCCATATGCAGTAGGTGATCCAATTAGATTCTGGAGCAGACGTTTGCATGAATTTCCATATTGATGAGGGGACGTGGGTTTGCCAAAAACCTCACACTTTAAGTTAGTCAGTTTTAGGCTGACTCCAGATGTGCAGCATCCAACACTCGGAAAATGTAAAATCTGATTAGTTTTTAGGGACCGTCCTGTTTTATAGTAATAAAGAAGAACAAATATTACCCTTCAAGTAGTATTGACACCACTTTACTTTTTTCAAGGCAGTCAACCCAATTTTTTTTCAATTAATTATGTATTCATGTATTGGAGTGCCCAGTGTGAGTCAGACAGGTGAGCAAATCAGTGGACTGGTCTCTAACCTCTAAGACCTGAACTCTTCACAGCATTTTTAATTTATCTTTGATATTTGGGCTGATTTGACCTGATGAATCTAAAAACAAACAATTACAGCATTTTTTTTTTTTGCCCAATTTTTGTTTCTAAGAAAAATGAGAGCCACAAATGAGGGTATTTGTTTAAAATTTCAGTAGAACAGTAGCAGTATAACGTCCTCGTAAGTGGATACCAGGCCCTTGTAGAGCAAAATTGAGTATTTGGGTCTAAATGACCAAGAATGTGATGTCCACATATGTGGACGCAGGTCCTAGGAGGTTAAATGTCCAGTCAAAGATTTGTACAGACTTGTGTAATCACACTGCTGCACTGCCTATGAGGAGCCTGCTTATAAACCTGTGCCACGTCATATATATGATGAACGATGCAGGTTATGGTTAAGTGTCCGACACAAGGACGACCCATTTATTAAAAAAAAAAAAAAAAGCAGATAGTTGATGATCAACAAATGTTTGACTTCAGGGTGTGAGTGTTTGCTTGTGAGTCTAAAAACAGCTTTGCACAAAGCTAGTCTAAACGTAACAACAGCAGAGCTCATTACAGGGTTTTATCTTCCTTTTACCTGTAACTCTGAAACGAGCTGCTGCGCTGTCTTGGTTAGTAGATGGATAAATGTGAACCAT
>NW_005187500.1:583820-590767 GCF_000239375.1 Pundamilia nyererei
GTGTGTGTGTGTGTGTGTGTGTGTGTGTGTGCCAGTCATCTGGCTGAATCAGTACAGCCTCTGACTCTAGAGGGACACCTACTGGTAGAACAAGACTTGACATGCAGGGTTGGTTTTAGATGGATTCTTATGTTCCTGAGTAACTCTGCTCTTCTTTAGCTCATCTTTACAGTCACAGTTTGATGATTTTTGCACAGCTGTTATTGCCAGCCACCCTCATACAGGTCCATTGTCATCAAACACCAGCGGCAGAAGCCAGACATCCAGCCAAGGTGGTTGATTGTCATCCTCCATCTGTCAGCAGCTCAGCCAAACCTCTCAGTCAGTCAGCAGCTGCCAGTCTGAACACAGCTAGTTAGCTCAGCCTCTGGCTCTTTGTCACTTTGTCACCCTCTTCTTCTTTTCGTGCATTTTCTTCTGCCATGTCAGCATTTGCCCTCTTTTTCATCTGTCAGGTTATCAAACAGTTGATGAAGAAGGAGTTCACCCTGGAGTTCTCTCGTGACCGCAAGTCCATGTCTGTCTACTGCACCCCTGTCAAGCCCGGGTCCCAGAGCAAGATGTTCATCAAGGCACGGCTGAATAACACGAACTCAAATAATCACAAATTTCATTTCATTTGAACCATTTTTTTAATGTTCTTCTTTTGCCAATTGCATTGTGTCCCCTCAGGGTGCGCCCGAGAGTGTGATAGAGCGGTGCGAGTACGTACGGGTGGGAAACAGAAAAGTGACGCTGACACCAGCCGTGCGCGACCAGCTCCTGTCTAAGATCAGAGAATGGGGGACGGGCAAGGACACCCTGCGCTGCCTGGCGCTGGCTACGCACGATACTCCGCCACGCAAGGAAAACATGGAGCTGGAGAATTCCAGCAAGTTTGCAGAATATGAGGTTCGCCACAAGATTTCTCTATCCAAACATCACAGCTTAGAAGTCCTTTTGTTCCCACATTGAATCGAAATAGGCTTTGTTAAGTTTAATGAGACGACTGGGTACTAGTTTGCTTAGTAGTAGTTTGTACTTTCTACACTTTGGTCTTCGCTCCAATAGTTTCTTTGTTCTTTAGGAAGAATTTGGATCGGATGTTTTTTGGCAGCAGTAACAGTAGAAAGCTGTTCCTGATGTGGTCCTGCGTAACCTAACCACCCTGATGCTGTTTGTTTTCCGTGTAGCTGGGGCTCACATTTGTTGGCTGTGTGGGCATGCTCGACCCACCCAGGAAGGAAGTGATCGGTTCGGTGAAACTGTGCAACGAGGCAGGTATCCGTGTTATCATGATCACAGGGGACAACAAGGGCACGGCCGTGGCCATCTGCAGACGGATCGGCATCTTTGAAGAGGACGAGGACGTGACGAGAAAGGCCTATACAGGCCGCGAGTTTGACGATCTACCGCAGGAGGTGCAGAGAGACGCCGTCAAACGGGCACGGTGCTTTGCCCGCGTGGAGCCGGCTCACAAGTCCAAGATCGTCGGATACCTGCAGTCGTTTGACGAGATTACAGCCATGGTAAGGAAAACTAACCCCGTACAAGTAACACACCTGCGTGTTCCAGCATCTTCTTCTTTTTGTGGCAGTGCACAGCACTGCTGCCTTTCTCCTTCCTGTAGCCATTCGCTGTTTGAATGACTTGTCAAAGATGCGTGAGGAGAAGCCAGTGAGGCATGACATGTTCCAGGTCTCTGTGAGGCTGCTCTCTCAGACGCCGCTATCACGAGCTGTCATCTCTGGTCTGCTCGGCTGCTTCCTATCTGACATGCGTCTCAGAAGAGAAGTTGATCCGCGGGAGGGAAACGACAATATCACCATTTGCCCGTCAGTCTGAAGCTGCTTTCAGGCCCTGCCTTGACAGATAAATATCGCTTCTGCACAGCTTTAGTTTAATCCCGTCATGGTGTGAAAAGATAATGAGCCTTTGCACAGTGAGTTAGAGTCGTTGCTTGTTAAACTTGGGGCTCCCGAGCGAGTCATCCTTCATGAAAAATGAGTGTGGGCTCGGTATTTGAGAGTGGACTTGTTCTTTTCTGACACACATGTACGGTCACAGTGTTGGACTCTGAGGGCCAAGTTTCAATGCTCAGCTTATATCTCTAAGTAAGGACCATTTAAGGATAAGCAAGTCTTATTGAGAGACGCTTTTTAATAAACAATACTGTTGACGTTTCCTTTAGTGCCCCTCTGTTCTTTGACACGTAATAATCCAGGTATTTCCTCCTGGTTGCAGACAGGTGATGGTGTGAACGATGCCCCGGCCTTGAAGAAGGCAGAGATCGGCATCGCCATGGGATCCGGTACAGCTGTGGCAAAGTCAGCGTCTGAGATGGTGCTGTCTGACGACAACTTCTCCACCATCGTAGCTGCTGTGGAGGAGGGCAGAGCCATCTACAACAACATGAAGCAGTTCATCAGATACCTCATCTCCTCAAACGTGGGAGAAGTCGTGTGGTGAGACAAGAGCGCCGTGAGACGTAGCTGCCGGGCGGGGACTGTCTTTGTGTGCGGCTGACGTTTGTGGGTCTCTCCTGTGTCTGTCTGCAGCATCTTCCTGACAGCCATCCTGGGTCTGCCTGAGGCTTTGATTCCAGTCCAGCTGCTGTGGGTTAACCTGGTGACTGATGGCCTGCCTGCCACCGCCCTGGGCTTCAACCCCCCAGATTTGGACATCATGGATAAACCACCCCGCAACCCTAAGGAGCCACTCATCTCTGGCTGGCTCTTCTTTAGATACCTGGCCATTGGAGGTATTATTCACTCAGACGTGAATAAATTATTGTGCAGTTGTCACTGTGTGGGGTGGTGCGGTGGTTAGCACTGTCACCTCACAGCAAGAAGGTCTTGGGTTTGAATCCAGTCAGGGTTCTTTTAGTCTCTCGCTGCATGGGTACCGGGTACTCCAGCTTCCCTCCACGGTCCAAAGACATGCATGAGTTAACATTAACTGGTGATTCTAAATTGTGACTGGTTCTGTGTCTGTGTGTTAGCCCTGCTGATTGGCTGACAGGGCTGTCTAAAGAGCTTCTGTGCACCTGCGCCCATTTTTTTAAAATCTAATAGCAGAACAACTTGATGCATTTTCTAACACTTTATCGATGGTACTTTAGTTAACGTTGATTTTTCACACTATAAGGTGCACTTAAAATCCTTTAATTTTCTCAAAAATCGTCAGTGCAACTTATGCATGAATTCTGGTTGTGCTCATTGACCTCGAACCGGTTGTATGTCATAAACGGCGCTCAAAACTCTGTCAAAAATGTTTTAGTCCGACTTTGCTAAGCTACGAAGCCGCACAGCGTGATGGGTTGTTGGAACATCACGGCTGTAGTCAGGAGCCTCGCAGAGGAATCTGGGTCCTAAACTCTGTCTGTTTCAGGTCCCAAAGTCAAACGAACACTGCGGCATCACTGAGAGTTAAAAACTGTCTAAATCCTTTCATCTTTAATAAAATCATCAGTGTTGCTGCTTTACCAGGTGTAACAATTAAGTTTAATAACATCCAGGCATCCATGAAAACAGAATTTATTACACTTAACAGAGTTAGAAGTTAGCAGGAAGTTAGCTCGCTAGCTTCCACCTAAACATGATATAGCATGTTCTGACTGAGAGATTTCTGAAAAAATTAAAACGTACAGCTCTGCTATCACTTCCAACATAAATGAAGACAGAAAACTAAACAGCAGTGACGTTTGTAGGGTTACTGAAGTTGGGCTAGCTGGTATATAATGATGTGCTACGTGATCGCTAGCGACACAGCTATGTTAGCATAAACACAGTGAAGCTGGAGGATGAACGCTAACTTTTTTCCACTCGATAAAAGTTAACGTGAAGGTTCCCGATGGTTAGAGACAAATGCAATCGCATGGCAGGATGCTGTAAACCATGTCAAACTCTGGCCCGCAGCCTAATTACATTTGGCCCGCGAAGCCATACCAAATTACTATTAGAGCTGGCCTACTGGTATTATACAGCTAATATATATATATATTGTTTAGTATTAAGCTTTGCTTGTTGCATATTCAGTTTTCCAGCAAAACTTATTTGAGTCCATAAGAAAAGATTCATTCTCATATCTGGAGGAAGATTTTTTTTTTCCAATAAATATTAATGTTAGCCCGCGACTTTGTTCCAGTTTTGAATTTTGGCCCACTGTGTATTTGAGTTTGACACCCCTGCTGTAAACGGATCAAACTTCAGTCAGGAGAACAACTGAGATAATCCATCCACAATACCAGGTTAGTCATTAATATACTGCAACAACATGGGAATAGAACAGCTGCAGAGGATTCAGCATTAATGAATCAATGGTACAGAAGTGGAGGAAGCAAGAAGAATGAGTTGAGGAAAGTTTGACTTATCTGACTGTTTGGTTTCGCTTAATGCGCCTTATGGTAGGAAAAATACAGTAACAAGATTTGAGATGTATTTAGTAAAACGGCGACTGTCAGTAGGCCTAGCATCTTTTTTTTTTTTTTTTTTTCTAATCAATCACTCATGTCAGCATGTTTATTTTCCTGAACAGCTTCTCCTTTGTAAGGTTATTACATTTTATTCTTCGCACACTGAATAACTGTAACCTTACACTTTGTCTGTATAATATTAAATTTGTGACTGTGCGTCTATCAATATCTGGTTTTGTCTCACAGGTAAGAAACGGCAGCTCTTGTTTGTGTGTATAAATATAAATGTATGTCTGTGTTGTCTTGCAGGATATGTGGGTCTGGGAACAGTGAGTGCAGCCACATGGTGGTACCTGTTTGATGAGGAGGGCCCACAAGTGTCTTTCTATCAGCTGGTGAGTTGTAAAACAGTTTATCTGACGTAGCTCCTGCCCTAGGAGAACATGAGCTGCATTGTTTCCTGTTATACTGTTTACCCCACCTCTATGCATCCTTTTCATTCGCTGCTATTTGATGCAGTAACGTTTGATGATCCCAGCAGCAGACAGGCATAGAAAGGGAATTAAGATTTCTGTGGATTGATTGCATGCAGAGCTGAAATGAAGCCAGGGTTTGGCAGCTGCCCCCCACCCAATCTGAGCAGAGTCCCATCAAACCAGGTCGCAACACACGATGCACGAGCGCACGCTAACTCCGCCTGTCTCTCTCTTCACAGCGACATTTCATGCAGTGCACTGAGGACAACCCCATGTTCAAAGAAATAGACTGTGAGGTGTTTGAATCTCGCTACCCCACAACCATGGCGCTGTCTGTGCTGGTCACCATCGAAATGTTCAACGCGCTCAACAGGTCAGTCGGCTTCAGAGCTGGTGTCAGAGTAAACGAGCCTTAAATGTCACAAACGTCAGAAATTTACTCAAAGAAAGCGACGCTGTCATTCGACGAGACGGAGCTCCCTTTGAGGAAGAACGATGCGTGCCAGAAAGGCCACGGCCGTCGCAAACATCAGCTGTTCACTGTTTGAACGACTGATTTTTGTTTTTATGTCCTCCACCTGAAGAATGTGCTTAAGCGCACATCTTAAGAAGAGAAATTATACTTTATTGAACGGAGCTATGAAGGGTCATTAGCTCTGTTTTGAAAGAAATGTCCAACTCGACGAGGTCTGATCACCACTTCAGATGGAGTCCAAAGATGGTCCAGCCTAACGCCGGCACATCTGTTCATTTTCATGCAGCTTGCTGGAATATTTTCATCAGTTGTTGTTTTGCAACCTGATCCTGAAATGTTAGCATGTTTCATCTATTCAAACTTCTCCTTACAGTTTGTCTGAGAACCAGTCCCTGCTCAGGATGCCTCCCTGGGTCAATATTTGGTTGCTGGGAGCAATCATCCTCTCCCTCTCCCTCCACTTCTTAATCCTCTACGTCGAGCCTCTGCCAGTGAGTACACAGGACACGCAGCTCTTTGAGCGTTTAAAAAACCCCAAACACTGCATGCTAATAATCCTCAGCACTGTATCGTGGCCCAGATTCACGAGCCGTGTTTTATGAGTCCGATTCTTTTGCCAGTGATGACACAACTTGTCTGTCGTCTGCAAAAAAAGTAGGATGGCCCTGTAGGTGTAATGTAATGCAACAGCCAAATGAAACTATAAGTAGCTAAGTTCATAGCTAGCGTCGTGCAAAAAGCAGATACAGAAATGCTGTGAGTCAGACAGAAGGCGTTACAAAATAAAGGTCTCCATGGCTCCACTGGATTATGTTTTCTTGCAGGCTGATGTCTTTGCATTTTTCAAAATAGTTACACAATATTAAGCTTGCATGTTAGAAAAGGCTTCTGCTGCAGCTTTGTCAACATCATCGTCTGATTTCTCTTGTCCTTCAGCTCATCTTCCAGGTGACCCCTCTGCATTGGTACCAGTGGACTGTGGTCCTGAAGATTTCCTTCCCAGTCATCCTACTGGATGAGGCTTTGAAATATTTATCCAGGAACCATCTGGAAGGTATGTTAAGTCCTACCTGTTTTTAATTTAATAAGCAATTTTTTTCAAATCAATAAATGAATCTAACGATGCTTGTTCTGCTCTTTTTTCCTTCTCTTCTGCATTTCTAAATCAGCCTAAACTCTTTTAATCTCACCTTCTGTAAAAAGGTACCTGACTTTCTTTGTGCTGCTTTCTTCCGTCTCCATTCGAACCTGCCTGCTGTCCGATGGTTACGTGTTCTAAGCCTGTGGGTTTTTGTTTTGGCAGGTGATGAGGAGAAGAAGTATCGGAGGAGATGGCAGCTGAACTAAGACCTCTCCCTCAACACACTCACACAGTTAGACACACAGCTACCCTCTTCCCATTTTTGAGCTAGGAAACGTTTCTCTCCCCTGCCCTCGTTCCCCACTTCTGCATGTCCAACAAACCACCACTAGAAATGAGGGGTGGCTTGCATGAGAATGAGTGTGAGAAAGCGAGAGCGCTTGTGCTCCTGCAAGCATGGCTTTGTGCGAGTGCTGCGTGTGTGTGTGTGTGTGTGTGTGTGTGTGTGTGTGTGTGTGTGTG
>NW_005187500.1:590787-607828 GCF_000239375.1 Pundamilia nyererei
TGTGTGTGTGTGTGTGTGTGTGTGTGTGTGTGTGTGTGTGTGTGTGAGGACACAGACGGATGCAGACCTGTCTTTATAGTTGCAAGAGCAAGAAACAACTGCAGAAAAGAAAAATACAACTGGGCTCTGCTTTTTAAAGGTTTCTGCTCATCTTTTTGTTGTCTGTACAGTACAAACATAGTGGTGGACTTCTGGGGGGAGAGGGGAGGATGGGGGAACGGACATTGATAATACTGGGTGGGGTGAGGGTGGGGGTGGGAGTTTTAAAATCAACACAGAGACCGAAAGAGAGACTGAGAGGAGAAGAACCAGATGGACACACTGACAAAAAAGCAAAAGCATCAAGGAAAGGACGAGGAAGGTGAGAACAGCCTGGAGGCGCTGTGAGGAGAGAGCCACGGTACCCACGCGTGTCCACAGAAGCATCATTATCAGGAGGCGCTGCCCAGGCTTCTGCCATCTCACTACTGGCAGTGAATTCCAGCTCTGGCCTTATCAGCACAACACAACTGTTTCTCTGGCCAGTTTGTCACAGCGCTGCTCCTTCATCACTCCTCTGTCGTTTATGCTCAGTTCCTCTCCTTCGGCCTGTCTCTGCTTTCTCTTTGTCTCTTTCTCGCTCTCTGTGTGAGGAGGCAGCTGTGGGCCCGGGGTCGTGACTGTCGGGCTCTTTGGTGGGGTTGGGGTGCGGAGGTGTCGCTCCGCCTAAAGGTGTGAATAGCTTTACGCTGCTTGGCTGCTTCCTTTGGCTCTAAATTCGAGGGGCTGAGGTCGGCTCACACACTGGGCAAAGAAACGAAATTTTAAAAAGTCAAACAGCAACCAAACCAGCATATCGGTAGAGTAGTTGTGATCCAGCCCACTCAGCTGGCCCTCTTTAGCTTCACTATAATGTCCTTCTGCTTCTTTGCTGCCACTGGAAAATCTCTGCGAGTCATTTCATGTAAAGGTTAAAGGTGGACGGGAAACTGATGCTTCAGGATTCCTGCGTCATGCCTTTAATCCGCTGTGTCACACCCTGAACCAGCGCTGAGGTGTGTGTGCGTTATAGCCTTACTTGAATAAAGTTGTCTAATTTGATGTGATAGGCTTTTTCCCCCGTCTGAATCGCACAAACGATGTAGTTTAAAGTAAGTTAGAGAAGTAAGTGGCTCGTCCCAGCGTCACGTGGACATTAACAGTGTAGATATTAAGCACATCCATGCCTTACACAGCCCACTGCACCTCCACATTAAACATGTGGTCCCGTTGAATGTGTTTGCTGACCTTTAATGAGCTCGTTACCCATCACTACCACTTTGCACTCGCGTGGCCGGACCGTGATTCTCACACTGATCATGTGAAGTCTTAAAGACTCTGAATGTGGCGTGTTTTTTGGTTTTCTTGTTCTGCTTTGTGCGCTGCTCCCTCAGCTCCTCCTGCTTTCTCAGTGCTATAGCATTTCATTTGGGTGTTTTATAATTCTTAATAATAATAATGTGTTTGACTGAATGAACCCGCAGGGTTTGGATTGTGTCTTTTAAGTCTTAATTCTGGGTTTTGTGTGGGGCCCTGGTGCTCTGTGGACGGGGTCGGCTGTGTTTTTGGACTCTTATTGCTTCCACATGCTGCAGAGAAGAGCGTGTACACATTTTTAAAAAGTCTTTGAATAGGTGGAATAAAAATGGGAATCTGCACACTGTGTCCCTCATACTTATTAAAGCAATGATATGTTGTGGCTGTTGTGTGTTTAAAGGTAGAGCTGCAGTGATTGGTTAAAAACACTGAAGCACTACAGCCATTAAAAAAACAAACACTTTGAAGTTTAGCTGAGCTCCCCTTCGAGGTCATCTTGTCGCGTACCTCAGTCCCTGGAGGTGCTCTTCTGACCACTTGTATGTGGTCATATACATGTGGTGATGAGAGGTAATGGTGATCATCTGAAGGAGGACGGTAAACAACGTGAGCCGAGGCTCGTGCCGCCGCTCACCTTAGAAGCGTTTTGGCCGTGCAGACTTTGGGAGCTGCCTAAAAACAGCAGCTGGGTAGAAATGAGTGGAGGTAAACCTCATCCTGGAGCAGGAGCTCTGCAACACAGTCTTCTTCTTTGTGTTCTGACCAAACAATTACTATATTCAGCAGACCTGGTATATTAAAAATGGCTTTTACTTGCAGCACGGGACTTAAGGAGGTTTGTTTTATTTATTTTAAATTGAACTGGGAGTTATCAACACAGTGTGCAGATCTTTTCCCCCTTTCTCCTTTTCAGACAGCATTTCAAACCCAGTACTTTTTTCAGTGTGATGCAGAAAATTTACCCTTCAACACAATCCATCCAGTCTGCAGCTGTTGACTGTGGCGTATGCAGCTGTGCTACACACTCGTTTTGTTGCTTGGTGATGGGGTTGTTTTTTTCTCGCTCCAGGGAATAGCTCGCCAAAGTATAGATGTTTCCAGTTTCGCATGCTCTCTGGGGTCATTCTTGGAATGCACAGTAGGAAACTGACTTAAGTAGACGAGGCAAATTAAAACAAATACACTATAAAGTTTGTTAAAACACCTCACCAGTTTTAATATCTATCTATATATATTAAAAAATAGGTTTTAAGAGCAGACTAGTCCTTTAACTATAGACCAGAAGCTGGATTGTGACTATACTTGACACAAAGCAGCCTTTATGTTAAGGTTGAGCTTTTCATGATTTCCCGTCACCACTGTGTGAATGTGGCACCTCTTTCCAGACCAGCAGATTCCACATCCCTGTCCCAGATCTCCAAGGCTCTGTAACATGCTGGCACGATAGGTCTGCGTAGCCTTGTTATTTACTACTGAATCCTCAACTCTGTACAGGCGCTGAGAAAACGATCGCATGGAACCTTGTTACTGTAATAATACCCTATACAGTATATAATATATAATTTTTTGATAACTTGCATCAATGAAAACCTACTTACAAGACTTCCTGTTTTTCTTTTTCTTTGGAGCACATGGTATCTAAGGACCTTTTGTTTCTTGTCTGTTTTGGTTTATTTGTTTCCTTGTAGAATAGAAAGGTTGTTTCTTCATGTTTCCATTTGGTTTTTACACTTGTGGGGTTTTGTGTCTTTTACTGTAGGGAGAAGAATATGATGATATCGTGTTTAGGATAGACGAGATTAACGCTTACGCTAATAAGTGGCAATGACATGGAACATTTCAGTGATAGCTAGCTGGTGTGAGGATACTCAAGAAATTGTGAACGAACAGTGTCTGGTTTACACTGAGCGATAAGCAGTGATGAATCCTGGGATATGAAGTTTCATGAGTGTACATTGAAGGGCTTGGTGGTGATGCAGGCTCTAGAGACCCCTTTCAGATCTGGGACGTTGCAAAGCTCTTCCAGCTTGGTACTCCGAGTGCTCCGCAGTCTGTAAAAGGCTAACCTCCTTTACTAACAGGGAAGGAGCGATCGGGTTGAGATGATAACAGCTGACTAGTGAACGCGCCTCTAGAGCCTGACCTCCACCTCTGAGAAATTAAAAGGATTCTCTGTGTTGCCTTGTTAATATTAATTGTGGACACATAATTTTATAAATGACAAAGACGTGGAAATAAAGATTATTTATCTTGTTATTTATTCAGAGGCTGTGGGTTTTTTGTTTAAATGGATGATTGTCAGTGCACCCCCCAAACACTTGGGACAGTCTTCGATATGTAAATGAAAGCACGAGGCAATAATGAGCAGATGATTTGAATACTATAGCTGTGTCTCACTTCAGGGGCTGCATCCTTCGGTGGACCCGGCCCACGTAGACCGTGAAGGCCGGAAGTGCGAGGTTGTGAGATGGGACGGTCTAACCTTCAGGTTTGCGTCACCGCTGTCTCAGTGGAGTTTAATAAACTCAGCCGTCTGCTCCTTGCTATCTAAAATGTAACAGGACACCAGAGTAAACTCTTGACCATCAGATTTACTCAGGAACAAATCAAACACTGAAAAATATCATGTTTGTGCCGGGAGGTCGCTGTTCTCGCCGGCTCCAGTGAGCCTTGAACCCCAGTCAGCTATCGAGCTGGTGGGTAACAGACGTCTCCGAAAACATCGGAGCGCGTTTGCAAATGTGCGATGTCTTGATAAACTGAGCAGATATTTGAAGTTTGCACAGCTACATACTCGCCTGAAAATATCTTAAAAGTTTATTTTGTGGCCCAGAAAGAATATTTCAAACTTTTTAGCCACGCTCCTCAGCCATTGTTTGAAAAGTATTTTTATATTATTATAAAAATACTATAGTAATTAGATTATTATTCAAAGTATTGAAAAGAGTAATATTACAACTAAGTAGCAGCCGCCATTGTTGGAAACTGGAATTGGCTGCTGTGCTATGAATTCTGGGATATGGTGGTCCACGAAGGACACACCCCACCCATCCTCCAAATCTGGGGAAAGGGAGGACGCATTTGTCTTCGAATTGGGACAGCCTTCGGCGCATCGCTGTGACGTAATCAGCCTTCAAAGGCGGCCCCTGAATTGAGACACAGCCTATGTTTATTTTCAAAATAGTAAAGACAACATAGTTTGATGCCAACAGGTGCATTTCAGACAAATTAACCACTCGGGCATGCGGAGAATATCCCAACCACGAGACGACCCCCTATCAGCAAGCACCCGGTGACTGTGGGGGGGACCTGCCGCAGAACCAGGATCAGGGAGGGGCAGCCATTGGCTGAGGGACATGGGACAAAAGACACTCTGTGAAAGAGATTAATAACAACTAATGAGTAAATGCAGTGTGAAGAATCCTTAATCGGCCACATTATAACAGGATGGGTCAACAACGAGTTTAAATACTTGGGCCTCTGCCAGTGTTCAGAAACGAAGAAGCCTCTTGGACGAGGGTGAAATGTCTTCACAAACCTAAAACAAATCCAGTTGCCT
Source organism: Pundamilia nyererei (assembly GCF_000239375.1). Classification (NCBI taxonomy): domain Eukaryota; kingdom Metazoa; phylum Chordata; class Actinopteri; order Cichliformes; family Cichlidae; genus Pundamilia; species Pundamilia nyererei. The sequence goes on from NW_005187500.1 coordinate 595,682, forward strand.
TCATTCAAGAACGTCAAGAGCACCGTGACCTGGATGGACCCGTACGGTCAATCTGAGTTTACGAGCAGCTCTTTACAAGAGTCGTGATTTATTACAGTTTACTTTTAAACGTGTCACAAAATTAAAAAAGGAAACAAAGTATTTCTATGAGGTCATTTCTTATCATAATCTAGGAACATAAGGACAACAGCAGAATGCTGCTTCAATGACACTGGAAACACTGCTCTGATAAACCCGTGTGTGCCCTTCACATGCTTCACATTCTCACACAGTGAAGGAGCTCTGCCAGCAGGAGCGGCTTTCTCTTTGCCGTGAACAGAAAGCTCTTGTTCAATTCAACTCTGCAAAGATACAGATGTAGTGGCCATGATTTCAAATGCAGTCAAATCCACTGATTTTATTATTATTGAATTTAAATCAGTGGAATAAAACTGAAGGACAGCTATGGGACCAGCAGGGGGAGATGTTGCATCGCATTCCTGGTGCATCTGTGCTGTTTACTAAGTGGGCCTGTCAAGATGCTATATGTAGCTTTTATTCTGCAGCAGCTGCATTGATTGTGTCCTATAACACCAAGGGAGAAAAAAGACCCAACAGGATGAAATTAAGTTTCTCCATCACACTCCAGCCTAGCAGCATTTTCCACTTCTCCAGGAAACCTAATCACCTGCACACACGTGCCAGATATGCTTTCTCAGACCTCCCATGTGAGAATGGCACACATGCACGCACATTGTCTCCAGAGGGGGAAGTTCCTCTCAAGGGCCGCAGAGGAGGATCTCATTAGTATTAGGTTGTTTTTTCCAGCAGGACAGATGCAAGACAGCATTCAGCAGAGACGCTGTCCCAGTGAAAGGCAAGTAAACACACAGGCCAAAGATAGGAGTTGGGAAAACTAATGGAAAGACTGCAAATTTTTAGAGCTGATAGCAAAAGGTGTTTGAGGAGAATTGTTGCGTTTGCTTAAAGTGAATCCTGCCAGGATCCTGTTGCTTTCATATCAGCAGGAAGAGAATGTCCGAACTGTGGTTTAAGACGTCCTGTGAGACGAGACCACAGCGTTATTGCTCTGAAAACACACACCTCTGCTTTCATTCTACATGTCGGCATGAAAACTGAATAAAATGAATGTCTATGAAAGAAAAAGCAGGTGAAATAACAGCACCCCTGAGGCTAACTTGTAAAGCATCAGCAGAAAGAAGGATGAAATTAAATATTATTCTACTTCAATGTCCAACTGACTCACACACTTTTTTCTTTTTTGTGTGAAGCTGTTTCTACCGATTATGTCTTTGTGAAAAAGACCATATTTGTTAAAATGCAACCATGCAAGACAAGAAAAAATAAATAAATCGCTAAGGCTAAACAAGCTCCGACTCAAGCAGGGATCCCTGACCTTTGATAATGATCTGGTCATGCCACATGCCTTCTTTGAACTCGTTTCATACGCTCAGCCCTGTTATGCACATACAAGGCTGTGCTGCGGCCGATTTGCACCATGACTCATTTGAAAACAAGCAGATGCTGCTCACAGTCCAGCAGGCTCTAAAAAACAGGAATGGCTGGGAAAGACTTGAAATTTGAGGAGCGATTGCGCTGCGAGGACATTGTGCCCCTTATCCCATGGTGTCAGCCCGTGTTGTGCTGTGAGGCTGGAGCTGTTGCCAAGAAACCAAATTAACTTGCTGTGAACTTCCACGCGGCTGTGACAGAGAAGTGAAGAGCTCAGAGGCTGTGGCACATGTGCACCACTTACTGCAGCTTTACAACTCAGAAGCCTCCAATGTACTGTACGATACAGCCGGCTGCAGTTTAAAGATCGTTTAAGATTCTGCACTGAAAACATAAGAGATCGGAAAATGAACTGACAATTAATATCTGTTTAGTTTTAATAGTTCCAGCTTCTCAGGTGTAACAATTTGTGGCTTTTAATTGAAACTATTTTAAAATAATAATAATTTAATCATCAACTAATGAATTAATAATTATTATTTTTATTTGGCTTTTATTTATGTCTTATGTGATAGTATTATTTATGTACAGTACTGTGTGTCAGCTGTTTGTTTTTAAAGTGCTTTATAAATAAAGATGATGATGATGAAAAACATATGGTGTTGATTTTACTTTAGCCCTCTAACACTGTCTGACTCCATGCATTTATATTACCTGCAGTAAATCCCATCAATCACTGAACTAACCAAGAACTAACCAACAACTAACCAAGAACTAACCAACAACTAACCAACAACTAACCAACAACTAACCAACAACTAACCAATTCATGTATAAAATAGCTAACAGTTTTGATTTATTCTCGTCGTGCAAAAATGAATTCTTAACTACACGTTAAGCTTCTGTGCTAGTGTGACTTTCATATTTATAGTGTGGATTTTATTTAGATTTAGCATTTACTATCTTATACATGTAAGTAACATTTATTTTTATAGCAATTTTCTAGATGAGGCTCACAAAGTGCTTCACCACAATCGACCAATAAAAACACAAATATTAAAAGGAAACAGTATCCACCAGTCAAAAGTGAGCCTGTGCGAATAAAGCTTGAGCTGCTCACAGGTCTCATAGTGCGGACACCATCATCACACACACTTTCTCCTTTAGTTTTCAGCCAGTGAACAGAGAACAACAGCTGGTTTGGTCAAAAGATTTCAGTGACCTGCATGTTAGCTGTGGCTCTAAGACACAGGTGTCCAACTGCAGGCCTCGAGGGCCGGAGTCCTGCAGGTTTTAGACGTGTCCTTGATCCAGCACAGCTGATTTAAATGGCTAAATTGCCTCCTCAACATGTCTTGAAGTTCTCCAGAGGCCTGGTAATAAACTAATCATTTGATTCAGGTGTGTTGACCCAGGGTGAGCTCTAAAACCTGCAGGACACCGGCCCTCGAGGCCTGGAGTTGGACACCCCCGGTCTAAGAGTTTGCTATACTGTAAGCAGGTGTTTGACCGATCAGAGCCCTGAAAGTGATCACCAAGATGTTAAACTGAAGTCTGAACTTCATGGGAACAGATGTGCAAAGATGACAAAAAAGGTGTCAGATGAGAACACTTAGTAAGCTGTAACTTGGACCAAAAACGCCTTACAGTGACTTACAGTAGTCTGACTGTGTGAAACAAAGGCCAGCATTCGACTGAGGCGGGTAATATTTCCTAAATGAAACAACTATTAAAATATCTTCATCAAAACGAAGAGCCTGGTCAAATGTATGTGCCGACTGCAAATACAGATTTTGCAAATTCAGGACATGTGACTCTGCTACATGTGAGCTCAGTTAACCCTGGGATTATTGCCGCTGACACTGGAGAGAGATGGGATACGCCCAGAAAGTCCATCATGAGGATTGCGATCCCAAAGAATGACTCGAATCCACCCGGGCCTGCATGTTGTTAATCTGCTGTGATCCATCTTCATGCTTGCTGCAGATGTTTAAATCACAATCATTAATTGTGCCGTGCACATCTCGTGAGACTGTTGTACTGTGTGTTCATCTATTAGTAGGTAGTTAGCAGAAACAGCTGACTTTAAGCTGCCTGATGGAGTGTCTTCATGAAGAATTTTAGTGATGATATGAAATGAAAGTGTGAAGTTGGCGCCGACACTTGTTTGAAATCGCACCTCCTGATGCCAAACTACGTCACACAGATTCCTACTGCAGACTGCAGTAAACTAAACATCCATTCATCAGACTGACACGTTTCAGCCTGAGCGAGGTGTCTCGACTGAGATAATAAATATTTAAAGTCCTCCTCAAACGTGTGTTTGACTTTGTGCTACACCACTTTGATGTCTCGCTTGAATGACGGATGTGCAAAAGTTTCACTTTGTCTTTTAAATACGCGTGTCATCACTCTGGGCTTTTTAAGAAGGAGAAAGGTGTAAATGTTGTTTATTCCATGCTCCAATCCAGCTCCGTGAGCTCAGGCACGCTGACACTCACCACAGCTCTTTTATGATCATGTAATCAAAGGTTCTTCAAAAACAGATGTTCTCACATTCAGACTCTTTGACTGTAATATAGGGTGTACGGCACGCATACGGCACACAGTATGTGCAGTATTTGGCATTAGACTTAAACATATTAATTCATAAGCCATTTCCTAAGCCATTCGTAAGCGTTTCCTGTGTACTCTCTTTGTGTAGCAGAGATTTCTCGACTGGTTTCTTTATGGTTACTTTGTCAGTGTAGTTTTGCTACGTATTACAGTCTAGTTTCTGTTTTTGTTTTAACTCCGTGAGTTTCACTTTGTCCTGCTCCCCCGTGTGTCTTCTTGTTAAGTCCCTGTCTCTATGTTAGTTTTCTTTTGTTGTGTTACTTCCTGTTTGATTTTGTTAGCAGTCGTCGCCTGTGTCTTGTTCCTTGTTTTACTTCCCCCTTTCTTGCTGTCCTTGATTAGTTTCAGCTGTGTTTAGTTCCTTGTCGGCCATTTAAACCCTCCGTTTGCTTCTGTTCTTCGTCACATTGTACTATCTGTTCCCTGCTTGTTCCTGTAGTCCTTATAACTTGTTTAGTTATTTGTTTCTCTTAAAAGTTAATTAGCTTTAATAAATGACTTAATTTGTCTGCAGTTTGGGTCCACACTCTTTCACACACCGGTTAGTGTTTCCTTTGGAGGTACAACGACAAAAAGATGAATGCGAGCAAACACAAAAATAATGTTTCCTGCTGAGTTGAACCCTCTTGTGCATTTCCCTACCAGTACTGCTATTAAATGAAGACTTACGTCAGCTTAAACGTGTCTTAGAGGACATGATGGATCCACTGCAGCAAAAGGCCTGATACCAATTGGATGGAAGGCTGAGCTTTGCCCTGCCAGCAGTGCACATAATTAGATATATTGATTATGGCGTTATCTGTGACTAGGAGGATCACTGGGTGCACATAGGAAGCAACTGCAAAGTGTTTCATTTAATAAACCTTTTCAAAGTCTGTATTACACAGTGATGCTAAGCTTTCTAAACACCTTGAGTCTCAACAGGAAGGTCAGCTGGGCTCTGAGTGCTTATGCCAGATGCACATTTCATGCCTCATAACATGCTCCATATAATTTTTACCAAAATATTAGGAATGATTTTATTACTGCACTAATACTTCACCCCTACTATTTTTGACATTACATAACAATTATATGGAGTATCTTATGGGACATAAAATGCACATATGGCATTTTACTATTTCTTTCTAATATTTCCCTACTGGTAGCTGCATTGTGCTACATCACACACCATCTCTCTCTTCTTCCACTGGCCACCTGACCTCCTTGAGACCATTCGATGCTATTGCGGTACAGTACTGAGCCAACTCATTCTCTAATATTTTGCTTCCAAGGAGCCAGACCTGTAAGTTCTTTAATGCTGAGCTGAAGCTCTTCAGTTGTTCTTACTGTTGTTTGTTAATCCACTTAACACTGACTTCAGAATTGTACAAAAGGCGTAAGACTCAGTGGATGAACCAGTGATAATGCCAACCATCACAGTTAACAGGCATGAATAGTATGTTTGCATAAACAAGATCATTTCTAACAGCTATTAACTTAGGGCGGCCATATTTTGATTTCCAAAAAAGAGAAAACTTGGCTCACTCATGAAGAACTTTCTTAAAGAAACATAAAATCGTTCCGGGCATTTTGACTAGAGACCGGCCCCCCAGGTATGAAAGCCATAACCCTAACCCGCTGTGGTGACAGTGATGTACAGTCTTGTTGGTATATGTGTGATTTCTATACATTTTACATCAGATAAAAACTTTCAGATGATTATTTATCAAAAGTGAAACGTTTTAAATGAGAATAAAGAAAAGTATTTCTGAGTTATTTTTATACATCGGCCAGCATCTGGCCAATCCACCACCTTTCATTGTTTATACCGTTTATACCGGTATGCCCGATGGCCATGTCAGCTATGGTCGTTAGGAGGGAAATTTCTTTTGCAGTGAAAGAAGGACTTGCGCTTTGGGGTCGTTTAAACATCATTTGGCGCGTTCCTGTGCGCTGTCTGTGAGCGCAGAGCACGCGCCCACAAAGCAAGTTTGGGGATGACGTCACACACGGGTCCTCTGGACATTTTTATCAGTCTCGAAAATCCCCACGGACAGAACGTGAAAAGAGGACATGTCCGGGGGAAAGAGGACGGTTGGTCAGCCTATATTAACTGAAAACTTGACATAGTTCACCACTGTGTGCAGTGCGTCTTTTTCTTTAGTAGAGGAAACTGGACAAGTAGAGGAAGAAAAAGAAGAAGTGGCAAACCTTAAAAAACCCTCTTTAACAGTGTCTGCAAGCCACGTCCTCAAGAAATGGGGAAAACATCCGGTAAAAACCCGGACACAGAGCCTGAGAGCATCCAGTCCTTCAGCTGATCACCTGCTGTTCGCTGAAGTGCTCTTAGTGATAGGGAGGCAGTTATTTCATAGATTCAGCCAAAGAAATGAGAAGAGCTGGATGTTTTACCAGCATCCGGTGGTAAGTGTGGGCCAGCAATTAGACTGTGTCACCGACTGCTTCTCTTATCTCCACTAATGAGTCAGACCTTCCCTGGAATTTTGTTTCTGGGGAAACGAAGCAGGATGGCCAGCAGAGGCGCTAATCACACTGCTGTACACACAGTGTTAGATGGATGGATGATTATGGCAGCTCCACATCTGTGCTTATAAACCCGGTGATCTAATCCGGGACACACATGACGCTTTATTCTATAACGCCAGGAGTCTGGCTGCTTTGTGTGAGGTGAATAGTGACCAGTAGCGCCAGTATCGGAGTTTTCCACGGCCGGCGGCACCGACTGGCCACGCTGCGGGAACAGGGCGGATCTTAGGACCCGTGCTTTCATTCCTCGTCGAATAACAAAAAGTTAGGGGGGCGCTCGGCGTGCTGTGGACGTGCTACACAGCAGTCAGAGTGTGTCAAAGTGTCTGTGGTCAGCCCCTTTGCTGCTGCTGCTGTGCTCCCATTGCAGTGGTGCAGCACAGTCAGCTGCAGGGCTGCGTGTGTGTTTGTGTGCGCGATCTGCCGCGGGGTGTCTTCACTACTCTGTGGCTGCACTGTAAACAAACCGAGGCGAGTGTAGGCTGGTCCGCCCGTGCTTTCCGGAAACGATGGTGCAAAACACGGGACACACCTCGGGTCAGCAGCCACACGCAGAAGCCCGACGAGGTGCCCGTCTGTGAACAAAAGGCAGCGAGGAGAGCGACTCGAGCAGGCACCGCGCGGGACAACCCTCTGAATCCGGGGCTCGAGCACGCACCAGCGCTCTTTTTCTGTTTTGTGGGTAAGTGAAACTTTTTCCTCTAAATCCTCGCGTGGTGTGTTCCCGTCGGGTTTCAGGGCAGTCGCCGTGGTGTAACACAGGTACGCTGGTGTTGTTGTGCAATGCAGATGGAGCTCCCCGCACGTGCTTTCTGACCGTGTTTTAATGATGTTCAGTGGATCGCTCGCGTGGGTCACTGCAGTTTGTTGCACTGAATTTTAAGCGCTTTTGCGCCCTCGAGCTGGAAGCTGCACCGAAACGCAACGTTGCGTGACGTGCCGCTTATTTGTGTCACGCACCTGGCAGAACATGATGTGGCCTTGCACCAGACACACGACGTTTGTCAAGAATCTAACTGTGCAAACCAGAAACTTAGATCCCAGGGTTACTGTGGAGGGCCCGGTTTTAGCCCAGTTCCACACTGGTATGTCTCATGCGATCACAGGTTTCCCCCTGTGAGCCACAAGCTGTAATTATTTATTGATTAGAGAGCCAGCAGAAGATGAATCCTCGAAATGAACACGTGTGAGTTTGAAGTCCTCATTTGTGGAATTTAAGGACTAAATTTCACTGCTTGCAGCCTGTCAAATACGAGGATCATATGTTAGAATTCAAATGTCATTGAAAGGACAAGCTGACTAAATGTGAACTTTGTCCTGCGGTTAATGATATAGTTGCAACGAACGGTGCTCAGCAGGGCACGTCTGCCTGCACAGCGTGGATGAGACAGGACCCCACTGTCAGATCTCATTTTAAGATCATTAAAAGATTTCAGTCTCACCTGTAGCTCAGAGTTAAACTTCTCCCAGTTTTGTTGAGTGTGATTGAAGGAGCTTCCAACTGGAGCGCAGAACACTTTGCATTGACAAATTACGAGGTAAGAAATCATCTACTCAACCAGAGCTGAGGAACTTTGAGCTACACAGAGACTGGGCTTTCTAGACACATTCATTTTGACCTGCCTGCACTCGTTGTGACTGTCGTACCAGCTCATAAGGCTTGTTCTGAGATCTTATCCCTAACAGCAGGGAGCCACTCGGCTTGCCCGGAGAAGGACTGTTTGCTCTCACGCTTTATGAGGCACACGCCTGAATTTTTGAAGTTGCTTGAAGGATAGCTTCCAAATGAACAGATTCATTCGGTGGTACACCTTGGAAAAACAATCAGCGAGTGGCTGAATGACACACAAATAGTTGCAGAGTCGTCTCTGACTTCCTTCCTAACCCCAGCCTAAACAATTAGTCAGGCATGGTGTTTACTCAGCGCAGAGAAAACCAGTTTCTGTTTGGCTTGGTCGACACTATGATGACTTGAATCCCCGCAGGCACAGTAACTAAATGGTAAATGGCCTGTATTTATATAGCGCTTTACTAGTCCCTAAGGACCCCAAAGCACTTTACACATCCAGTCATCCACCCATTCACACACTGGTGATGGCAGCTACATTGTAGCCACAGCCACCCTGGGGCGCACTGACAGAGGCGAGGCTGCCGGACACTGGCGCCAACGGGCCCTCTGACCACCACCAGTAGGCAACGGGTGAAGTGTCTCGCCCAAGGACGCAACGACCAAAACTGTCCAAGCCGGGGCTCGAACCGGCAACCTTCCGATTACAAGGTGAACGCCCAACTCTTGAGCCACAATCGCCCTAAAGTGACTTCAGCTGAACTGGCCGGAGGCTCTGTTGCAGCGGTGCTGACGTATTGCGAGTTTGGTTCCTGAGCAGCTCAGCTTCCCTCTTTTGGGCTTATTTAGTGTTTGTTTTTCTATGCAGCACTTTTTGCACTGGATCCCAGGAATGGAAGCTGGAAACAGCTTTTTAAATGGTTCTCCAGTTTGAACAAAACATGTGCACAGGTGATGGCTGCATTTTGGTCTTTGTCAAGTGATGTGCCCAAAAATGAGCCATGCATTGCCAAGAGTTGTTTGTTTAGAAGCATATTGCAGATATACTTTGATTAAAACAAGATCTTATTTCATTATTTGCTTTTGCACGGATTGCTTCGGTTTTCCTTGCACGCTGCTTTTTTCCCCACTGAAGGTGCCGATGGCTTAAACTGGAACCATAGCAGAGACACAGCTCAGTGACTAAAAAGGAGGACATGTCAACAGCTCCCAGCTCCTTCAGCCCCTCTGGGAAATTACTTGCATGAGGCTGGGAGGAGAAAGAAATATGTATTTTTTGTGTGTGTGTGTGTGTGTGTGTGTGTGTTACCATTAGTGTTTTAAATAAATCTTAAAAAGATTTACATAAAGGCCTGAACATCGTTCTGCGTCGCTCTGTGACTGCTCGCAGCTGGTTGGAGATGACGACCACTTGACCCTGCAGCTCGTCATTTTGGATCATTTCTGGTCATTAAGTGTCTGTAGAGCTTCAAGTAGCATCGTTTGATCAAATCAAGGCCTTTCTGTTTGTTTGCATGGTGGTGTGTCCGCTGCTCACTGTAAGAGAGCCCGGTGATCATCATCAGGTGGAGATGAGCTACACCTCTACATGTTTGTGTGTGTCAGCCATGAAGGTTCACAGATTTGGATCCAAATGGAAATCTGTGCCTGACCTTTGACCTGGACTGGTGAGACATTATTCTTGGGATTTGATGCTTTGATATTCAAATAAAGCCTCTATTTAATACACGAAGAAGTTCAGTTACACACAGCCTTTGTTCTTGGGTTGTTGGGTCTTTCAGGAGACATCAGCCATAATGAGTCATTTTGCAGGAGATGGAGCTGTATAAATACTGTCACAGATAGTGACAGTAGTCTTCCTCACCAGAGATATAAGACAACTCATTACGTGCATCTCAAGTGTGTTTTCCAGTCTGGAGAGTGACGCTCAGGCCTATTTGTATCCACGCCAAAGAGCGCTTTATTTGATGTCTCGCAGGCTTTCATGTTACAGCTGTGAGGAGCGAGCAGCAGCTGTACTCGCTGTAGTGATTCTGCCTCCTTTGTAGAAGCTCCCGGTGTAATGTTGCAGAGTTTCACTCTGTCAGAACGACTCTAGCGGTGTAGGATGAATAGACGCATGAAGTAATTGTAACAGGTGAGCTCTCCAACAGGGCTGAGATGACCGAGTTAAAGCAGGTTAAGACGAGTCTGTGTCCCGCTCTGTTTTATGTATTGTTTCCTGTTCCTGTTGATGGTGCTTTCTGGATATTGGTCACTTATCAGCGCGGTACAACGCAGGGCGTGGTCTATATCCTGCTAATTCATATATTGAAGATTCAACTTACAAGTCTGAACAATGAAGCCAACATGGAAACACTAATAACTGCAGTTCCTCCACAAAAAGTAAGTCAGTGCTCTCAGACTCCATGTTTAAGCTAAACTAGCAGTGAAAAACATCTTTACTTTTACTCGCTATACCTAACTGTGTATGCTGCAGTATTGTTTGGTTTGGTCAAATTGAAGTATTCAATCATATTGAAAAACAAATCGTTCCATATGCATCTTTATATGCTAAAACAGAGTAGCTCCAGCCCACAGCTTGGTACTTGCTGGGTTTGCAGTTTGTCACACAAACTAATTAGATTAAAAACGAGGAATCTCCATATTTAGGATAAGTGCTCAAAATCAGTGAATGATGACATCAAGCACAAACTTACAGGCAGCCTGAGCTGCATTCTTGTGTGCCGAGCTGGGCTGCTCAGATCATGATGGTCTGCACAGAGTCAGTCAGAGAACCAAACACAGCTAACACTGAATAAAAGGGTGGGTGAGGTAAAGAGACACCCCCCCCCCCTTTTTTGCTTTATCCTCCAGATGACATTTTAAATGTCAGCCAACCTAACAGAAAGATAATTGTGAAACTTTAGGTGCAGGTAGCAAGTTGTGTTATTTTACTTTTTAGAGGCGAGAGGTGTAGAAAGTGAATCCTCATTAGTTCATTCGGCACCTGGCACGCAGCTATATCTGCATATTGGCCTTTATCATTCAAAGCACAATCAGTAAGGACTCCAGGGGTCCTCAGATCTCTCAGTTAACCTCATCCAAGTGCTAGCCTGTACTCCACCCCACTTGCACTTCTCGCTCGTTCTCATTAGTCTGTGTATGAGAGACAGTGGCACATCTTAAGACGGCCAAAATGAAAGTATTGATTAGTATGTTTCTGTGGCTTTCCTGAAGCTTTGGCTGCGTAACCACATTGTGATTTTACAGAAATCCATACGGTTCGATATAGTAGTACTCTTAGAAAGACACGTTGTTGTCAGACTGGCAGTATGACAGCAATGCAATAAATTTGTTTCCTAGAAAAATAACACAAGTAGCTCTTAAATCCCTGTAAGTTGTGTCTGTATTCATGTCCTGCTAACGTCATTCTCTCGCACGGTCCCAGGGCCGGGGAGCTAACTGAAATAAATGTGTGGTTGAGTGTGTGCCTGCCCTCTGGAGACGCTGATCTATGCTGAAAACTCCCCTGCAAACCCCGACATCGGCTTTCCCTCTGCAGCACTGGTCACAGCGAACACCTTTGGGTTTAGCCTTACCTGCTCTGAGCACTCGCCACCTGTTCCATATTTTTAGCTCACTTCATTTCCTTAAAGAGGGCCTGACAGTACACAGGGAGATACTCGTTTAAAGTGAAATGGTACAAAGATAAAAATAGTTAATGCATATCTCAAGTTATTTCAAGTGAATGCCCACACACTGGCAGAAGGTTCTGTCACCCAACCTACATGTGGCAGCTATGTGAAACATGTAGTAGTAATGAGACGGGCTTAAACAGATGGTATTGTCTTTGTTTACATCAATTTTCAAGTGATACATGGGTGGACTTGGGACCAGGTATGTTTTGCACTAAACAGGGGGTGTTTGGCATGCTTCAGCTCCTAAATAAATGGATTGGTTCCATGTCGATATAGATGGAAGTGCCTGCTTTGCAGTCCCTG
>NW_005187500.1:610390-612753 GCF_000239375.1 Pundamilia nyererei
ACATAAGGCGCACTGACGATTTTTGAGAAAAATAAAGGATTTTAAGTGCGCCTTATAGTGTGGAAAATATTGTAATGTATCTCACAGCATGACAACATCAAAATCACAAATGAACACATTACAGAAGAAGTATACACCTTTCCTGCTGCTGTAAATTATCTGTGCAGACAGCAGTGGAGGTGGGGGCATTGCAGGTGGAGGAATCGATTCCCATGGCCATCACCGTTGTGATTTCAGCCGAGTTCTAACAAGGCAGCTTAAGATCTCCTCTGACAGTACGCTGCTCTTCAACTTCTCTATATGATGCTCTCTACTTTTTCCTGCTCTGGTGCTTTTGCTGTACTGCTGTATAAATATAATTCTGCAGGAACGATGGACCTACATGAAAGAGCTGGTAATCTTTTGATGAAAACCTGGAGGAGGAGCAGCATGTAACCCTGGGCCAGCTGACACCGGCAGAGGGAAGCCTATTTTTGTGAGAGTTGCAGAGAATTGACCAACCTCAGCTCCTCTCTCCAGGCTACTGCATCAAAATTTCTCTTTGTAGCTGGCATAAGGGTAGAGAATAGCAGACTTTTCAATGCTGCTGCTAACGTTACTTAAAAAGGAAGAGAAAGGCTTACAACCCATAGGGTTTCTTACATTTCTCGAGAATAAACTGGCTCTGATATCAGTGGGATGAAGGATGTGGCTGGCACGATGGAGTCATCACTGATTGCCATCAGCAAATGTAAAAAAGTCTTCTAAAATGTTGTTTTTATGTATATTGCCAGTTCCTTTTTTCCACTGCGAGGTTTCCTAATTACAGTGGCTGTGTGTGTTTCAGTGGCAGCTGTAACCTGCTGACAGATTCAGTTTATAAAGATATGAAGCTGAAACACTTCAGGTATGTTTGCCCAAAACTACCACTTAAAGGATTCATTGTTGAAATCGTTGCAGATGGTTCTTCTAGGTTTCCAGTTCATACCATACAACTATGTCTTTGGTGACTTTGATTTGTCATTTCTTGTCTTTTAAATAATGTGTGTTATCTGCCAGTTTTCCACAAAGACTGAAAAATGTTGTAAAGACCCTCTCTGGGCACGCCATGATTAAGTCATCGAGGGCTAAACATTTGCTTCCTGTCTGATATCAGCAGCTTGCTCGTGGCGCTGCCGTCGCAGGCCTCTGCCTGTGACCTTTCCCCACACAAAGAACATACCCACTTGTTCCTGTAAGGATCTTCAGGCCAGCTGGGGTCGTCTTTTTTTTCTTCACACATCAAATGCACATTAAGAAATCTGTTCCAAAGAGATAACAGCTGAACAATTGCCTTTGTTACGATGCTTACAATCCTGTGAAGGCCATATAAGCTTGGAAAAATGTCTTTTTTCCCCCAGCGAGAATTCTCTGAAATGCATTTCACAAAGGAGCTTATTGGCAGAGAAAGCCAAACTTGGTCACAGGCTGGAACGACCGTTACTCTCCGTTACATGTCAAGTGTAATGTGCAGCTAATTGCATTTATTAGATCATTATCCACAGTTGGAGGCCATGAACGTCAAGTCATGTTGTCACTGAGACGCCTGTAATCTCCACCCATTCACACGGTCATGCTCATTAGACCGTAAAGACACACGTGCGCGTGAAACCGTATCGATGCGACCGTGTGCCGTGTAAGGAGAACACTGTCTTCACTTAATGCGCCGCTGTCTCATCTCAGAACATCAAGCCTGCACAAGACCTCTTACAGGCTGCCGCATATGAAAGTTTACACACCTGACAGCCATTCACAGCACAAGCACGATAACCTTTCTGCCAAATGGAAATGTCAGCGTCTAAATGTATGCTTTGCTCTAAGGGAACAGGAGCCTGTAGTTGTGGGTGAATCAGATTACTGTGATCATTTTAATGCACATTTTTGGCCTTGCTAGCAGCGTAGCCAGACACGGCCAGACTGACATCATGTAAGTCTACGAAAACATCCAGCAAAGTTTTATTAGCTGAGAATCAAATAGCATTTTTTTTTGTGTCTATTGTGTTTCTAATTTCAGCTTTTGTGTTGTGTTTTGGTAGCCTGTCCAACCAAGTGTGCGTGTCGGTGCATGCGAGTCTCCCTTCCCTGACTTTGGTTAAACATGTGGACTAACAGTTTCCTTTTCACCTGTGTGTGTGTGTGTGTGTGTGTGTGTGTTTGTGTGTGTGTGTGTGTGTGTGTGTGTGTCATTCTGTCTGCAAACACGAAAGCTTAAAAATGTTGAATGATTCCTGTTACAATGGTGCAGAGTGGGCTCGTGTTAAGAATCCATTCAAATGTGTCTTCGAGGTTAACTCGATGATTTATTTTATTAAAAGTAGAGATGGACCGATCCGATATTACGTATC
>NW_005187500.1:614025-638922 GCF_000239375.1 Pundamilia nyererei
CACTATATCGGATTCATATCGGTATCGGCAGATATCCAAATTTATGATATCGGTATCGGACATAAAAAAGTGGTATCGTGCCATCTCTAATTAAAAGCTTTGTAACCCAGAAACTACGATTCTTGTGAGTTTGCTTTGCATCCACCTAATAGACGTATTTACACGTTGCATAATTCATTTACAAGCTTCCTGAATTTTTTGGGAAACCAAAATAAACTTGTGAACAGAAACCTTTCTTACTTTCAGACATACTGCTGCTAGTCTTGCTGGACATTGCTGTTGGGCAGTCTAACATTGTATTACAGAGTGCATAAACTGATAAAAGTGAATAACGTTGCCGTATATTGTAACTGCTGATTATCTCATAGTGATACAGGTCATATGATCACTGCTGTCCCTGTAACAGCCGACCTGCTGTCAGTATTTGTAGGGAGGGTTTTCCTGTGATCGTCCTGGCACTGGGGATTTGGGTTCGGGTCCTTCCAGGCTGTAGCAGTCCATGACTTGAATGGTCTGAAGCCGTTTTAGCAGCAGGTGAAGGAGTAAAAGCATATCAGGCAGAGGTGGCAATATACACTTCTGAATTTAGGTTATCTCTTGCTCATGTCTTATGCGTTATTGACTGTAAGCTGCAGCCTCACCAGCCACTGTGCATCAGAGCTGACACAGCAGCGTCCCTTCCACCTGACCACAGGGTTCCAGCAGCAATGAGAATGGATGGAGATCACCGGGATAATGTGGCTCTTTGGGGGATTTAGTGTATCACTCTCAATGGGAAGGATGGATGGCTTCTCATTCTGCAGCAACACATTAATCCTCTGCGGGTTCAAATCATCACAGATTACCAGGATCCTCTTGAGAGCCGTAAGTGGGAATTTTAAGAGTCTGCAAGAGATGGATAACACTCGGTTTGTCTTCTGTATTAACCTGCCGTCTCCGCTGGACTCAAGCCTGTGCTAACGCTTTCTAAAAGTAGGTCACCAGCTCGTAGGTTGTGCCACTGGTCAGCCTGAGCAGTGTCACGAGGACAGAGGGTGGAGCCGGCCTCACCTGAAAAGTCCTCTACAACACAACTCTGCAGATCAGGAGGGCGGGGTGGTCCCATTCCCGTCTGTCCTTATTAGAGAAACCCCTGTCGGGTAACATTTTCAAGATTCCAGGAAGGTCAGGCTTGTTGCAGGGTGCCGACTCATGAGTGTGAGCACAGGAGAAATAATTGGCTCATCCAACTTCCCTGTTTGGAGTTTCATATCCCGTGTAATCCTGGGCTTATAATGCCTGAGGTAACCAACCCTGGAGAGGGTGTCCTGGATTTGTTTGGGATTGTCCCCCGGTGTATTTCTGTCCACTCACATTGATCGTCGCCCGTGGATCCCAGGGGCGGAGCTTCCTGCCCATCGCATGGGTGGACAAGAACGTGTTTAACAGGTTTATGGTTCCAGCTAATTGTGTCTCGTACAGGTGCCAGATAATCCTGTGGATTGAATGAAAGAGTTCCGGGGATTAGTCTGTGCCGGGCAAACACACTGCAAAGTGTGCAGCAAGTGTCAGCACCTGTCTGTGACTTTAGTTCACACATCTGAACTTCCTGTGCTGAACTGGATATCAGAAATATGAACCTGTGAGTCTTTGTTTGGGAGGACGTGGTCTCAAAGGTCTTTGTTTTGTGTAATAAGTTACATCCTATAGATGATGTTTGTTTATTTTTTGTCATTTTCCCATCATGTTTTTTCATCTACATACTGAACAATTTCAGTCCCCACACACAAACCTCACAGCTCTTTGGTGCTTTCACTGGTTTTAATTCATGCCTAAATGTACACTTTATTATTTTTTTTATTTACAAACTGTAATCATTGAAGTTTTCATCAGGTCACAGTTTCTCAGGGGGGAGTGGGGTGGCTCATTGCAGCATTTGGAGCTGTGGTTTGCAGAGTACTGCTGACTCTGAGACGTGTAGGAAACTGTCATCATTAGCTGTTGTCCCCCAAGAATAAGTCGTGTTTGACATCAAATACATTCATCAGTCATAGAGATGAGAATATCCCTTAAATGTGCCCACAGTTGTTGGCTGATTACAAAGTACTCTTGCTGTTTCCAGAGGCCCTTAAGCTGCTGCAGTGTCAGTTGATGCAGATCAGTTCCAATGATTAGACTGTCACCACCAACCTCTAGTTGCACAAAAAGTGGAACATGGGAAAAGCCAAAAAAGCCAAATTCCTTTTGTTTAGAGAGCAACCAAAGTATCCCCTAATGCTTTTTCAAAAACCAAAGTGTGTGTGTGTGTGTGTGTGTGTGGACACAGAAACTATGTAAAATCCACACTGTGCCATAAGCTTGCTCAAAGATTCATCAGTAGCAGCCAGTTCACCAGCCAGAGACCTCAGGGACAACAATACATACAGAGAAAAACCCAACAATCATATGACCCCCTATGAGCAGCACTTTGGCAACAGTGGGAAGGAAAAACTCCCTTTTAACAGGAAGAAACCTCCAGCAGAACCAGGCTCAGGGAGGGGCGGGGCCATCTGCTGTGATTGGTTGGGGTGAGAGAAGGAAGACAGGATAAAGACATGCTGTGGAAGAGAGACAGAGGTTAATAACAGATATGATTCAATGCAGAGAGGTCTGTTAATACAGTGAGTGAAGAAGAAACACCCAGTGCATCATGGGAATCCTCCAGCAGCCTTTAGCAAAAAGGAAAGTTTGAAGCCTAATCTTGAAAGTAGAGATGGTGTCTGTCTCCTGAATCCAAACTGGAAGCTGGTTCCACAGAAAACTGAAGGCTCTGCCTCCCATTCTACTTTTAAATACTCTAGGAACAACAAGTAGGCCTGCAGAGCAAGAGCCAAGTGCTCTAATAGGCTGATATGTTGATGTTGATGTTATCCACCCGTCCTTCATTTGAGGCAGATGAAATGTGACAGGAGAATACCTGATCAGCCTGTAGGCTCATGGATAGTAGAGCAGCAAGGGAAGAACCTCTTTAGTGTAATATGAGTTGTACTCATTTGATGTTAAGTAGATGAATGTATTGATTTGTACTTATTGCGGCCTTCTATTAAACATGGGATAAGGCCTCGTGGCAGTTAAAACCCTGGAGTAAAAATGTGTTTTCTTGTAACAAGATTCTCACTGAGTAAAATAATGGTACTAATAGAGATTTTCTTACGACCGAACCACATAAAGTCAGTTTCTTCCCGCTCACTGTTCCCAGTCCTGATGAGGAGCACAACATTGTTGCTGTTTGAAATTGACTCGACACTAAATTGGTCACAAATTAAGACAAAATCTTGCCACAGGCGTGGTCTTCATGATATTTATGTCAGCAGCTTGGCACTGATGGCTAACTGTGACACTAATGTGCTCAAATTGTCCATTTAGTGATTTCGTTTTACAAATGAAGTTAATTTGATTTCAGTGCCCTTTAATTAGACACCCAGTTATTACTGACATTTGTCTTTTAATCAGCTTTGAATGCTTTTTAATGGTGTGAACGCTGACGATGAGCTCAGGCTAGTGTAACGCTCCTCCTAGCACTGATCTCAACTTTGATTAGGACCAGATGCTAATAGCATGTAGCAGGATCCAAGGCAGCAGCATATACAAAGATGCAGCAGTCTGATGTGCACGCTGCTCTCAGCTCTGTGAGCGCAGGAGGCACCAAAGTTCAGAGTCAACTTGTAATTCACAGTCTGAGATAAGCCAAAGCCCGTTTCAATTGTTCTAATCAGAGAACCGACTTTGTTGTTAGTTTGGTTACAGCCAGTTCCAGTCCCGAGGCCACAGCAGGAGCACAAAACTGCTGCAGCAAAGAGAACGTGTTTGCTGCGCTGCAACAGAAAGAACTGTGTTGACCAAAGATAAATAATATCTTAGTCAGCCCACAAGTCACGGCCACAGTCGTGCTTAGTCATGCTAAAGCTTGCTAAATGAGCTTTGTGCTACAAGCCTGCTGCAGACTGTGTTACTCGGTCTCAGTGCACCAGCCTATACAGATGCTTGTATATATATTTATATTGGCTTAACTCCAACAGCACACTGCCGTCCCTTTAATGTCCATTGGAGGCTCCAACAGCGAGCCGTCCCCGGTCATGTTAAAAACTGTTGCTTCCATCTAGTTTTGCTTCCTCTTGTTATGTTGCAGGCTTGCAGTTACACTTTATGTTCCATCATTACTGTATGTGCTCTTTGTTTCTCACCATAGCACCGCATGGACGCAGCAAACACAGCGGTGCGCGTAAAATCAAGCCGTTAACGAGTGATGCAAATGCCAAACAAGGCGAAAAAGATTGTCCCCCAGTTACATTTGCGTTTTATCCTGACATGTTAACCGAGGTTTTACTGTAGAACAGAGTGATCGATCAGTGCTCCGAGACTTGAAACCTGAGCCATGGCCCCTGTTCTCACTGTCTTCTTGTATATTGTGAGTTCTACTGTATGTGTAAAAGTGTGTTTTTCAGAAAGCAGCCTGCTGGACAGGGACCATGCTGTGTCCCTGCACTCCAGAGACCTCAGATGAGGTAAAGAGGGGGAAATAGCAGACCCAGTACATGAAAAACAACATGTGAGCAGCTCCTTGGATGCCTTAGTTTGCTCCACACGCCGTCTTCTCTTTCTTTGAATGCAGGATTTTATTGATGTCTGTGTTTGCCGTCTACACGAATGGCACAGGAGACAAATTGAAGGCAGGTTAAGGGTGAAAGTGGTTTGCTAATGGAAGCCAAATGGATTCATTTGTTCAGCCGTCTCCTTCCTGCTGTAACTGACTCTGC
Organism: Pundamilia nyererei; assembly: GCF_000239375.1. Lineage (NCBI taxonomy): Eukaryota > Metazoa > Chordata > Actinopteri > Cichliformes > Cichlidae > Pundamilia > Pundamilia nyererei. Next base: position 618,801 of record NW_005187500.1, read on the forward strand.
TGAAGCTGCTTTCAGTCTAAACTGAAATGAAAGAAGGCTTTAAAACCTTTGCAGAGGATCTCAAGCTTCTTTCTGGTTTCTGTCTGTTTTTCCTATAATTGTTTACCTGATGACAAAGATACTGTTTGAGCTTTAAACATTAACATTTGCATCTGCAGCAGAACTTTGAATGAAAGCATTGATCTCTGCAGAACATGGTACACATGTTGTTTTCATGTTGCTGTATATATGAAATTATTAACAAAGTCATTTTCTATAATTAAACTATTATGATTAGGAAACTGTAATGTCAATGTAGTTTTTCTTCATTTTTCTGATGAAGAATTTCATTTTAAAACATGTTCGACATTGTGAAATTTAAATATAGTACACGTAACAGGAAACTGGATGCTGACAGAAGAGTGTTTGACCTTATATACGTCCAAACGCTGGACGTAACATTTTTATGTAAACTGAAGAAAACGAATGATTTGAGATGGAACGACCCTGTAACTGTTAACAAGCTGCCATGTTTACGTGCACAGTGAGATTTGACAAACGTTACACTGGAAACAATCATCCGTCCAGCCCTTAGTAGCAGAAATCAACCACCTCTCTGTGGCTTGCAGCAGACTTCAGCTGTGCCAAACTAAAATCAAAGGCTCCATTTCTAAATCTTTTCCCACCCTCGAAATCACCTACATGCTGAAATTTCACTAACGTGAGTATTTTATTACAACAAACTGAAACCTGACTCTAGCAAACAGGTTTGCATCGGCTGTGCTGCATGCACGCTCCTACATGCATCGCTTCCATGCTCGGCTTGTTCACGGTGTGACGTCATCAGAGTCGCTGCTGCAGTTTGACTTTCTTTACTGAAGGATTTACAAACTGCACGCTTTGCACAGTTTTCACAATAATAGCTGGTTTAGTGGTAATCAGTACCTCATTTCATGGTGCATTCCCATTGGTTGGGAGATGCTGATCCAAACTTCTGGTCAGAATCTGGTCCCAGGCTGTCTTTGAGCACTGCGGCCAGCTGTGAAGCTCTTGCGCTGTGCAACAAAAGACAAAGTTTTGAAGCCATGACCAAAGAGATCGGCCTGAATTTCTTTATTTGGACTGGACAGTGTCCACGCCGCTTTGTGACATCACGCTTTGAAGGAGAATTTTCAGCATGTCGTTCCTACATTGTTGCTCTCAGTATTAAAACAATAGAAACTGATGCAGCAGAACCAGATATGTCATTCTTCTTCCCCACATCTTACAGTAACTCTATACCTGCAGTATATAGACATGTCTCGTTTGCTTCCTGGGGTTCAACTTTAGCTGTGTCCGTCTTTGTGGCTTGACCATGCAGGAGAGATCGGATTTTCTTGTACCAGAGAGAAAGAATTTGCAATATTCAGAAAGATGAAATTGAAAAAATTAAATAATATGTAGGAACCTCGACCTGTCAGTGTGGCGGTCACAGCGTCTCACAGCTGTGCTGTGAAGAGGAGAACCTGTCCTCTTAAGCATTTATCTGTTGAGATGAATGAGAGGAAACATTAAACCTAACAGCATATTGTCCTGCGTTACGTAAATGTGCGGTTACCTGCCTCTGTGAACAAATAAGTCGCAGTGCAGCTAAAATGAATAACCAGACCACTGCTTCTCCTCTGCCTCCCACTTCTGCCAGGCTCACACATGCAGCGTGTTGAATGCTGCTGCAGTGGAAAGAACCCGTTTCAAGAGACACATAATCACTGGCTGCGATAAGAAATAAGCAAAATATGACAGATCCTTTTTGTTTTTCTCAAATGAGTCAGGAGGCACACAATGCGTCTCCCATCTCTGCTGCCAGTTTAAAGGTTGTTTTTTCTTATCCAGTACTTGCAATTTACATAGCATGAATAATCAGCATTGGAAATATGCAAATAGAAGAGGGTAAATTCTAATGTGCAAAGTGGTCCTGACACATGCTAAATCGATATAGACGTCATTGACATTCATACTTTTTCATGAATAGTGACTGTTACAGAGGAGTCCACGTAGGGGGTCCCTAGGATCCAGTGTACTGTACTGATGCTGCAGGGAAAAATTACTTTCCCAAACACAACTCCCAAAATGTTCCGGTCGGGTTGTTTTCTTTGGAGACCGGCTGCGGTCGTCTCACTTTCCCTGAATTGTGATGAATTAGGAGGTTAGTTAAGGATGCTTTCCAATCCCCGGAGTATAAAGATGGAATAAGGCATTCAAAAACGAATCCCATTACCTGTGAATGATGTTCGTGTGGTCACGTCGTGCTGACGTGTCATCAAGCCCTCAGGTTGCTGCAGTAGCTAAAACTGCTTTAGGACGCGTGTCGCAAACCCTGACAAACAGGAAATGAACTAGTGTAACATCTCTGAAATTTAAACAAGTCTTGTATGTGCACAACTGTCTTTCCACAGCATGTCTTCATCCTGTCTTCCTTCTCTCACCCCAACCAATCACAGCAGATGGCCCCGCCCCTCCCTGAGCCTGGTTCTGTCGGAGGTTTCTTCCTGTTAAAAGGGAGTTTTTCCTTCCCACTGTCGCCAAAGTGCTGCTCATAGGGGGTCATATGGTGGTTGGGTACCTTACAATATAAAGCACCCGGCGCTTTGTAAATAAAGCTGCATTGAATAGACGTTAGCACTGTCAGCTCGGTAGCTAATAGCTTCTATTTGATGCAAAAGCGCCGCATCAGTCCCGTGGTAAAAAAGACCGCAGGGTCTGAACCAAAGTGATGAACCAACAAAGTGATGCTGCCATCCCGCTAATTTATGCGTTAGTGCTGAGCGGCTGAAACTGAGACCTGGCAGTGGGATGACAGGAACCAGTAAGACACACCTGGACAAACTGGAACACGGTGTTATTTTTGACTATGAAGCTTCTACCTTCCTGACACACTTCAGGAATAGCATTACACGGCCCATTTACTCAACACCTCAGATGTGACTTCCTCATACTGTGTCTTTTCACAGCACACATACAGACCCAGGTGGTCCATTTAGGATGAAAGCACTCTTGATTCCTGCTGTTCATAGATGGTGTTTGACGGCTACGTGCCCTTTAGCTTCGATGGCCGGGCTAGGCGCAGAACAAAACCTGAGCCGGGTGTACTGGGGAGCTATTTTCTGTTTGCTGCTAATGGTGAGACTTTGATTAGAGATGAAAGAGGAAACGCAAAGTAAACAAATTGCACTAAAATGTGTGGTTATGCACACAAAGCATTCAGTCTTTTTTTTGTCTGTCTTTTTGTCTGTTTGCATTTTTTGCCTGGGTCCGCCTACATGCATCTGACTGAAAGCATGAAGCATAATAAGGCTTTTCACTAACAGGGTTGGGTTTTCTAATGAAGACATTAATTTGAATTTGTAGGCTCATGAACCACCAGGCCACCCGCCCACGCAGAGATGACATTTCCTCTTTGAACTGACTGATTACGTTTAAGCGTTTGGTTTGCAGCCGTGTTTCGTGCAAACCTTCAGCAGCCTCCGAAATCTTTGATAATCCGGCTCCCTTTACTAAGACTGTGAGAAGGCTTGTTTCTAAAGTTTTCAGCAGCCAAAAAGGGACTAGCATGCAGACTTTCATCGTTAATTCAAGAGGCTCAACAACAATGCTTCATTAACCATTTAGAATTAAAGCCTTTGGATTGTTTATGGCCAGTTTCCATATTGTTTCATAAATGAATTTGCATTTGGTATCAGTTCATTGTAGCTCTTAATTTGTGGATAAGGTCAACAAGCTGAACCAACCACACGGGGCTGGCTGCAGCTCAGGAGGCAGAGCAGGGCTTCTGCTAGGCCAGAGTGTCCCTGTGGCAACACACCGACCCCCAAGACGCTCACGCACGCATCCATCGGAGTGTGAGTGCTAGACTGAAAGCACTTGGAGGTGCTCGTGTGAATGTGGGTGTGAGGGGCAGCAGTCCGTTTAGTGTTGACCTGTCGTGCAGATCTGAATGTGTTTAACAGACAACAGTCTGCAGGTAGAAGTCAAAGGTAGAACGTGGATTCCTGTTCTGAATATATGAACATGTGATGTGACAAATGCTTATAGTTCCTTGCAAATGCTTATGGAGATGCATTTTTATTAACTCCTCTCGGCAGCATATTGGCGAATAAACAGATTGAAGATTCATTTAGCAGAGATAAATTAGAGAGTGAATCATCCTTAAAGCAAACCAGGTGCATGCATAGTGCATGTCACTGAGCTCAGTCTTTTTCCCGTCTCTGTCTTTCCAGCCGCTGAGACCCTGAGCGTTGCACGCTGGCCCAGGCCACATTGATGCTGGTGGGCACTGGCCTGTTCCTCTCCCTGCCACCTGCTTCTCCACAGCTCCCACGTCTTGAGCCATCATGGCTATGAGCCGTGACGCTGGCTGTGAGAGGCTGGACCCGAACTCTTCTACGCAGACCAGCGGTCTCACAGACATCATGGCCGCCATGACAACAAAAGACTCGGATGGCTCAGCCGCCAGCGGCGCGAAGAACGGTGGCTCCCAGCAGGACGTGGCTCAGGCCAAGCGGCCTCTTCCGACGCGGCCTCACCTGACTGGGAGGAAGCTGTCTTTGCAGGAGAGGACGCACATCTCCCCTCGCAGGCCTACTGTGGAGAGTAAACGGGTGTCCATATCTGACTCCCAGGTGAGATTGTTATCGCCTTTCAGCTTCAGTGTAAATATGTGACGTTTCCTTTCACAGCGCAGCAGTACCAGTGTGAGGTTCATTAAAGACATGAAGCTAGGTGCTAACCACCTCCTGCCCACATGCAGTCTTTTCTCCTGCCATCTACAGCTGCTGATTTGGGATAGTGGGTTTCTGAATTTGGGTGTGACAGGTGGCATCATAGCAGGGAGTGAGGTGCACGCTGACAGACGGCAGCTTGTCCTGCTCATGACAGCAGTTGTCAAAAGTAGACACCACCAGCACATCCTGTAGGATGGTGCGTCTGTTATTACAGGCGGTGTGTGAGTGCGACAGTGTTCCAGCTTTGTCCCTGAAATGTAGTCTGGACTGGTCCACGTGTGCTGTGATAATATGTTGGAGTGTTGGGGCAGGAAAAAAGAAGCAATTTCATCAGATTAGATGGACACGACGTGCTTTCAGGCCTGCGTCGTGTTGCTGAATGCACCAGAGGAGACGTAGGGTCAGCCTGGGAGCAGCTAAACATGTGACCCGTGTGTGCACTGCATGTCGAGCCTCGGCCTCAAAGACCCCACTTTTACGCTCTGTGGTTTCACATTTGTGTAGGCACGGCAAAGGCTCGTCGTGCTGTTTTACAGAAACCTTCAGGTTGCAAACGACCTGCTTCGTTGTCTTCTTCCCGGAGCTTCAGGGACGTACGAGTGAGCAGCAAACCTGCAGTGATGCACACGGCGGCTGCTGCTTCACGTCTGGTACATTCAGTGCGAATGGAGAAGAGCACAAAGGTTAACTGTTACAAACAATGGAAGCTAATGAATCTGTTTAAAGTGCATGTTGTTACTATCAAAACCAGTTTTGCATCTAGTGTGTAACGACTGATTTACATTTCTGTGGGGCGTCTTTGTAGCAGTCGTCCACTCGTCGGTGGAATTTATCCTTGATGCTGGTGCGGTGTGTGTTAATTATCATGTCATTGTGTACCAGTGTATCATATGTGGTGCCAGCTCCACTTCTGTAACTGGACACATACAGGAACTACTGAACAGGTACTGAGCTGGCCAATCACAGCAGCTGCAGGCTGGGTCAGCGCGATGTGTGGCTACATTTCTGCAGAGCTGCAAGTCTGAACCAATGCTGAAGGTTAGTCGCGTGGTTTCAAAGGGATTTGCAGTTACATCTCTAAGAATGTAAATTTCCTGCTGAAGCATAAATTGAGCCTCACATGTCAGGAAAGTCCTGCCTCTGGGGCCACAACAGCTTTCGCTGCTTGGTGTATTTTATTAATTGAAGTTAACAAAGTCACGTATCCTGAGGAAATGGCTGCACACATAATTGCCTGTACTAGTTAGCTTTGCATAAAATCAAGCTAGCTCTGTGTGCGCGTGCGTGCGTGCGTGCACGCGCGTGCATGCGTGCGCGTGTGTCTTGAAATGTGAAAGAAAGCAGCTTAAACCTGAGTCTCTGACAGCAGTGATGCTTTTGTGTCTCACAGTGTTGACTCTCATTATTTGTCACCTGTTGTGATTTCGGGGCCTTTATAGTCTGTTAGGCCGGCTGCCAGTGCCGTGTGGCTCTGGGTGACTCTCGAGTCTCCTCTCTGCTTTTTCCAATTCAGATTGAACATAAAATATTTATGACAGCTGCCAGTACAGGAAACCCCTCTGAATTCATCACATTGCTGCCACAGCCTCGCAGACCTGTCATTGTGTCCATTCCTATCTGCAAATGGAGTTGCAGCTCCTGCACTGAACCATGAAAAAGGGCTCGTGCTGCTCGTATTTCAGCGTTCGCGCTGGATGTGCAGAACGAGGGTGGGAGAGAGGTTTGCTACGACTGGTAAAAGCAGACAGGAAGACGCAGCAAACACCTTTGTAGGCTTATCAGAATGAGCCAAATGAAAGAGGTTGTCTAAAATCTACATCCTGTTATTTCCACTTCAAAAAAAGACGTCTGTTGGTAAATTAGGAAGTCCTGCATTAAGTCAGATGATGAAACGTTGTCACCAGGTTGTCACCTTCCTCCTGCTGTCTTTTCTCTCTGTACTTGCAGTCTGTTCAGAATGTGTTCCCCGTGCACCGTGGGAACTTTTAAGAGAATGATTTGTGTTTTAAAGTTTGGAGGGTCTGAAGAACACTATCAACAGTAAGGACAAAAACAGGCATTACTGTGAGACGGTGTGATTGTACGTGACATGAGTGTCTGTGGGCCTAGAGATGCAATTACACTGACTGCAGTAAAAGGAGGAAACTAATGCACCGACCCAGTCTGCTGGAAGAGTTGATGCAATGAGATGAATGCACCCGGCAACAGTGCATGCTAACCTAAATGCCCCCCAGTAAAATGTTTCCAAGCAGGAATACCGCGTGCTGGATTCGTGAGTGGAAACTGTACGTGACTCTCGGGATGGAGTTTGGCAGTCCTTTGCTGCTAAGTATCTGCTTGTGTTTGTCTGTGCAGCGTGATGCATTTTGCAGGCTTTTACACCAGATTACCATAAAAGCTGCTTTCTTGTATGACTACATGTACGTTAATGATGTTAATGCAGCAGCGGGGGGAGCTTGGAGTAAAGAACCAACGCAGAATAAACCCTCTTACTCTAAATTCGTCTCGCTTCACCTCATCTGCAGTTTTGTCCAAACAGATTGTAAAATGGATTTTTGTACCTTCAGGCTTCGGATGCTGTTTGACAAATTCTCCTTTTGGTTTTAATATTACGTCCTCAGGCTGCTGACTTTTAATGCCTGGTCATTGATTTCGAGTGTGTATTTGTTATGCACTGATATTGATCAGCTGTTTAGCAATGAATGCAGATGACGAAGGACAGGCTGAGGTCTGCAGGGAAACCGATGACAGCTGGGGCAGCCGTGTGAGTGTACGGTGACAGCCCCCCTCTAAAGATTTAGCGTGGGGCAGTGGAGCATTTCAGCTTGATATGTGCATGAGTGGCAGATGTATTTAAGGCTTTCTGCATGACCCTGTTTCTCCATCAGCCCTGACAGAGTATTAACTGCAGCGCTGCATCCACTGAGCATGTGCCAGCGAGCTGGGAATCCAAAACAATCCCTCCTGCTGCTCTTTTCTTTGGAATCTCTTCATTTTCCCTCTGATCCTTGACTGCCCTGTTTTCATTTTGTCTTTTTATCTCTCTTCAGCCAATCACAGCACTCCTTTTCTGAGTTGTACCCAAGCCTCAGTCTTCTGTCCCCTTCATAATAGTCCACAGTGCTGCACAGCGGCAGCGCATCAGCCTCACATCTCCTGCCGTGCCGACGCTAACATAACCAGCAGTGATATTAACCCACATTATAACGTTTTCTAAAATACGTTGCCTGTCCCGTCCTGCAGCGTGAGCTGGTGCTTTCGTCCTGCACGCTAACATCCGTGTTCTGCTACCACCTCTCATTCTGTAAACACGCCTCGGGCGACTGGGCTCGCTCACAAGCCGCCGCCCCCCCAGCTGTAATGAAATAAAACGACTGCTTTCTCGCACGCACACGCGCACACACGCACACACAGAGCAGTGATCACCTTTTGATTACTGACTCCACAGCCTTTGTCCCCACACCCCCAACCCTCACCTTGCCCCCTCCCCTCCTGTGCCGTGCGCCTGGCTAACTCTGCTGTAGCAGTGGTTGCTATGGAACTGCAAATCAGCCGTTTAAGCAGTAGCACTAATGGATCTGCAGACGGTAAACACACTGCAGACTGCATCGTCACCTACGGTCAGGAATAAATAACTTTCAGTGCACGTGTGAGCACACGAGCAGGAAGAACATTTTGTTTCTTCTTTTGCTTTTAGATGCTGAAATGATTCCTTATTGATTTTTCATGTTTGTCTGCTTTGCTTGCTTCTCAGGACTGTATCCAGTTGAACCAGTATAAGCTGAAGAGTGAGATTGGAAAGGTGAGTACCATCCGTGCCCTTGGCCTCCATTCAGTTTACAAAGCAGCAGTAACTGAGGACAGGTCGGGCTGCATGTGAGGAAATGGACAGCGCAGAGCGTGGCCCATTTTCATTTTGTTCTGTACATTCCTAAATTTGACCACGTGTGGGTTTATTTGTGGTTGGGTGTTGTTGGATGTTGCATCACCAACCAAAGGCCTGCACAACCCAGTTTCAGCTGGTGCATCACAGCCCAGGAGGGCCATTACATTTTTTTTATCCTCCATATTTGTACATTTCGGCTGTGTCGTCTTTTACAGCTTTTTAGAAACAAAGAAAAACATTTAAATTTGTGAAGCCAAAGTGCTGCAAACAGCCCATTTTTTCTAATAGCCAACAGGGACGACTCTCTGTTTGCACAAAGACGTTCAGTCAGAATATAGAAATGACCCAGCTGCTATGGGATGAAGTCATTAAAGCCTTTACTCATTTATTAGACGAGAGCCGTAAAGCAGGAGGAGGATGGAGCTTTAGGGTGAGCAAATGCCTGAAGCCAACACTGGACCACAGATTCATGGAGAAGTCACAGACTAGCACTGTTGTACTGAAGCGCTGCAGTATTTGTCGATAACCGCTAACATTGGCTTGCTAGCAGATCCACAGTGGCTTTAGCATGTTAGCATAATAGGACTGTCCAAGCAAAAACAAAGAGGCTGTAAAGGAGAGACTGGGTGGTTAAAGTATCCTGATTACTACACATCCCAGAATGTCATTCAATTATTCCTAAAACCAGACATCTGCTTTATAGACACGTTGCTAAGGCGACTGCCTAGAAGGACCTATAATGACCCCTAAAATGAATTTAAGCTCAGATTAAAGTGATGTCAGACTTATGGGTTGTTGATACCCTGATAATAAACCCTGATATGACAAAAGCACACAGCAAAAATCAAAGTGCTTTCAGGTGTTTGTGTTTTGAAGCAGAAATGCATGTAAATGCAACATAAGAGCGTCGATATTTTCAGGTTGCACAGAAAGAGAAACACTGTTGTGATTTGGATTTGGAGGAACTTGTCGTGTTGGGAACAGAGCAGAGGTACAACTGAAAAACCAAATCCAGTTGTGTGAAGTGCGCATTGTAGCCGGCGAGGCTAACCGTCTCAAACAGGTTAGAGAGGGAAACAAATACTGTCAGACTGATATTTGCTGTATATTCTCTTTGCGTGCTTTATATGCGACTCAGCTGCAGGCCACACGTCCAAGTTTACAAGCAGGAAGCTTCACTCACAGTTGCACTGTAAAATGCAGCGAGCAGTAAAATTGTGCATATTAAATGAGAAAAACGTCAGTTGCAGCTGCAGCGGTGCGTATTACAGTGGATTGCATCAAAGTCCTGACTGTTAACTTTTGAGAACAAATAAGTGAGTAAGTGGCGCCTTTAAGCTGTCCGGGCATCAGAGTCTATATATGATTACTGAACCTCTCTGAACATTCGGTCGGTTCCTCGGTGCAGAGCGCTGGCACTAAACACACATCCTCGGGAAGCGTGTGTGTGGGAGGACCCATTCTGTGCTGCCAGAGAATAAAAATGTTGTCTTTCAGTGGAAACGGTGCTGCCTCGAAAACATTCTGTCAGTGTGGCGCTGCCGTCTGCTCCGAGCGATGCTTTAGGAATCTGAACAGATTCTCTGAGCAGTCCTGCTCACGAGCTGCTCTTGTTTCGGTGCAAAGCTGAAACTACAAACTCAAAGTAGAGATTTCATGTTTGCAATGCTCGGCTGGTCTGCCTGTAAATGTGTTGTTCTGTTTTTGTATTGCAGGGCTCCTATGGTGTGGTAAAACTTGCCTACAATGAAGATGATGACAAACATTATGTAAGTTATTTGGTGGGAGCTTGTTTTACCGTCAGCATCCTTTAAGCTTTCATCAAGCCTCTCTCAGTCTGCTGCCTCCACCGAGGACCGGTGCTATCGATTCTTTTATTTTTGTTCTCCTTGTTGTGAATTTCATCCCTTAAATTGCATCAGTTGCTGTGGAAGAAACTTGGGAGTGAGAGTGGCGTCTGCTGCCATTTAAAGTGCATCTCAGGCCCTTTTATCTCCCTTCAAAGCAGCTCTGCTCTGTGGCCAGTTCACCAGCAGAGTCTGCATCGAGCCAGCACACAAACACGAGCTTGTTTTGGGCCGTTCCTGCCAGGTGTCCCTCCAAGTGTAAGCTGTTACCTTAACATAACTAAGCTGCCCTGTGCAGCAGGATCAATGTCGACGGTTTGAGATGTACTTTTGAACCAGAGGCAGCAGCAGCTCACTGCTAAACACAAGTCAGGAGTTTGTCCTGGTGCTGCATGGTAGTGAACAGGATGTTTATCCAAGGACACAGGCGAGCTCTATACAACAAGGAAAATAGTCAAACAAGGCAGTGCTCAAACGTGGCTCTTGAGACGTAATGAAATGCAGTTTTAAACAATGTCCAGTGTGGAGAGCTGCAGTTTGTGTCCAGCCTCCTGAAAACTACCCTGACTGTGTGAACCTGTGAACTCGACGTCTAACAAGCGCTTGCTTTGAAGACGGAGCCGGTCTGCAGTTGCATGTGATGATACTGGAGCTGTATTGGTAACTGAGATTCGTGTTAACTCCTCACACTCGGGACCAGCACGACTAACGTGTTTGAAACAGACTCTGATTATCACACGTTGGCCGTCTGATTCTTCAAAATAAATAAAAATGAATGAATTAAAAGCTTCCCGTGTACCGGCGGGATTTCTACATACGTGTGGGAAAGGTCTAATTTTTGTTGCACACGTCTGCAATTCACTGCTTCTCGTGTTTAACTCTGATTGTTGAAACTGATGGAAGCGCTTCCTGCGCTGTGGGCCGATGCAGACTGGCTCACACGGGAGGCGCATCTGAAATAACAATGATGGGAATCAAAAGAGGAGGAGATGAGTAATGGTGACATGAAGGGTGATTATATTTCCTGGCAGTCTGAATTGGCAGAACATTAAACTGATTGGATTTTTCATGGAGAATGTCCAAGCCCACGTACAGCATGCACACGTCACTCGCTTCACAGAGGACAGATCACATCTCAACAGGACGCGCTGTCGCTGAGGACAACGAAGTGTTTGCACTCGTGATCAGCCGTGGTCAGTTTAAAGGGAAGTAAATGCATCATGTACCTGATGTTCAGTATGCAGAAAACAAACTGTGTCATAGGATTTGCATTTTTTGTGTATGTTTCTGCAGCACCGTGTGTCCTCTGTATAATCGCTGTGCTCCACACCTGATGGGCAGGAATCCGAATGTGGCGATGCTGTTTGTCAGGGCGCCAAAGCGAAGCAACTTCCTGCCTGGAAGTTGGGAGCAGTGAATTTGAAGAGCTAATTATTAACAGATATTTGATTTGACTAAAGGCAGCGGAAGCTCCAGTTTGTTGTTGTTTGTGTTTCCGTGACACAGAAAGAAAAATAAGCTGCGTAATATGATGTCACTGTGTCGTACACCAATCCATCAAGTCCACAAACGATGACGTAATTGTTGTTCCTTTACCCCACAACCATAACGTTAGCCCCCTGACCCCCACACCTCCACCCCTCACCCCCACCTCACTTTTTTGTATTTTGCTTTTTCCATGTCGCAGAACTATGACATCACAACAATGTGATTGGTCGATACTGAACCTGGTCCAACTTAAATTTTGGCGTTTCAGGACCAACACGGTGACATCAGCTGCAGGTTACAGATGCTGAAGTGTTCTCGTCCTCACTGAGGATGAGACTGAACTCTGCAGCATGTCAGGGTCAAATGCAGCGTTTGGTGATCACAGCAGTCTCCATGTTTGACATTCTGTTAGTTGTCCAATGAACTTGAAGCCTTTATAATTGCTGAAGGGTTCATGCAGCACTTTTATTAAACCCTTAAAGTGAAATAAAGTCTCACTTCAGTCACGTACTTGTAGTTTGATATAAAACCCATTGGTGTGGCGTACAGAGGGAAAACTGCAGGAACCCAAACACGTGATGTGCCCATAGTCCAGAAATGTGCAAAAACAAAGCTGTGAGTGGTGTCAGTGAATATTACGTGGTGCATGCTGCTAATTCAGGTTTTGTTTCATCAAATTCCAGCATGTTGCACAGAAAGTGGAGTTTGCCCTGCAGCTCATCCAGCCTGTCAGTAAAGATGACCTGATCCAACCTTTCTGCTCTTCTTATTTCATCTGTTAGCAAAGTTAACGTGTTTACTGAAAAACCTACAGATCAGAGCGCTGAAGGCTCTGCAGCAGGCTCAGTGGTGCAGTAATGGGAACGATACGATGCCTTAAGTCATTTGAACCTTCTTATCCACCTCCTACTACATCTATTTGCTGCTGACGCACTTTTGGCTTCCTTTGATCGGCGCCACACATGAGTCACGTTGCCGCCTCAGTGCACAGTCCATCTTCAGCCAGGCTCGCGTTACATTTTGATTGTGTGTTTACGCACAGGCAGAACACCATGTAACTGTGCACAACGCAGGATCTTCTTTTCTGCCAAACCTCGTTTGTGCACAGTCAGAGCCATGGCGACCAGTTATACAAGAAACCAGCAGGCTGTTCATCAGGGTCACAGTTTGTGGTGTAGAAATAGCAGAAAATGTTCCTCCTGCCACAAATTACGAATCAGTGGATTCACATTGATATTGTGAGTGTCTGTTAGAGAAACATGCAGTGAATGTTATTACTTTCCTTTTCCTTTGCATGACCAGTTCCTTACAAGAGGCCAGGATCACTGCGACACGACGTGCACACACTCAGCTGTGCTCCAGGAGCCGCTTGGTTTTTCCATGAAAGATTCCTCAGATCTGCTGAGAAACGCCGCCTTCACTTCGTACAAAGGAGAATTTCCTGCTTTGATGTTTGTGCACGTTGGGGCGAAGGCGGCGTCCACACGATGATTCTGGCTGCGATACGTTAACGTTCTTGGCTTTGTGTGCTTCCCTCTCTGATGCGTTGCCTTTTTGCTTGTTGCAAACATCATTGTTTCGTGCGCTAAATAACTTTTTACTTTCAGGCCATGAAGCTGGTGTCCAAGAAGAAGTTGGTGAAGCAGTGCGGGTTTCCTCGTGAGTTCTGCTTTTTCTCTTTTCATTCTGTTGACCAGGAAAGCTGAAGAAAGTGGATCAGCCTAGATTCAAAGAGAAAACAGAGTAAGCCAGTGAGAAATCCCAAAAGCAACCCGTTATATGTATGGCCACTTCATTAGGTACAGGATTGGACCCCTTTAGTCTTCAGGACTTTAATCCTTCACGGTAGAAAACGTTGCTCTGGGATTTGGGCCGTACTGAAACGACAGCTGCACGTCCCAAAGTTGCTCTGTTGGATAGAAGTGCGGTGGCTGTGGAGGCCATTTGAGTAAGAAACTGTTACGCTCAAGAAACTAGGTTGAGATGATTTGAGGTTTGACCTGCTGTCAGCAGCTGCGATCACTGTGATCATGAAGGGATGCTCAGCACCACCAGCAGCCAGTGGTTAAACAGGCAGGATGTTCATGCCAGATTCTACCGTCTGAATGTCAGAGCAGAAGTCTGATCAGACTTGGAGCAAATTGAACCCCCTGTTGTCTTGCGGTGCTTCAAAGATCAACAGGCTGTCCGTTCAGAGAAGCTCCTCTGCATGCCTTGGTTACCCTTCTCTGTAAACCCTAGAGGTGGTTGTCCAATAAAGATCTGAGCAGTAGCAGTTTCTGTGACTCAGACCAACCCATCTGGCACCGACAACGTTTAAAGTCACTTAAATCGCCTTCCTTCCCCGTTCTGAGGCTCCGTTTGAGCTTCAGCAGGGTCGTCTGGATCTTGTGCGCTGAATTCTGCTGATCCAAGGTTTCTATGAAGGAGGTCATACAGTCAGAGCGTAGATGGCTTTAGGTTGTCCTGAGTGAAATAAGACAGGCTGCAGAATGATGTGTATGGAATTACACGGCTTTTAATGCAGCCACAGACAAAAAGCATGATGCATTCATAGATTCACCGACATCATGGGCAGAGGGAGATTAATTAGCATGCACCAACATGTTTTTAGCACTAATTTATTTTGGTTGATTGTTTTTGTTTTTTTTAAAAAGGACACCAAACATGACTCATCGGGGATCGCATGAATGATTTAACGGCGGTGTGCGGTTTGTGTTGTGGTGTGCAGGTCGCCCACCCCCAAGAGGACCAAAGGCGGCCCAGGGGGAGCAGCCCAAACTCTTAGGACCCCTGGAAAGAGTCTACCAAGAGATCGCCATACTTAAAAAACTGGACCATGTCAACATCGTCAAGCTGGTGGAGGTGAGGGGTTATTGAGCAGGAAGATAAATTGTTGGTGCACTTCAGAGGTGAAGCCACGCATTAGTTCTAGTCGATTAACTGCTGTTTGACTCCGGGATGCATTAATGCTGCCAATTAGTCAAATGGTAGTATTTTCCAGCTTTTAGTGGCAAAGTCACGGCGTCAGCTTGACTGGTCCACGTACAATCATCAGGACTTATCATCGTAAAGCTGGGTCCAAAGTAGCATTTTGAACTGTAAAAAATGTCTTTCTTTGAATGTCAGAATCATTGCTCTCTGTTGAAGACTGCATCATGCACTTATAAATTTAAAATCCTCTTTAGTGTAAAAAAAGTCTTTTTAGATTAATCCTGGGACTTGAACGTCTGTAGCAGCGGTGCTGGGTATGACCCAGTGCAGCCTGCCTCAACAACTGTGCTCGATTGACTGCAGGTAAAATAATAAAAAGTTGTCATTTACTGTGAATCTCTTGACTTTTTGTATTAAAAACCAAAATATTAGAAACTAAAAGTAAGAAGACACAAAAGGAGCTACGATAGGTGCCGACTGTGCAGTGGAGGAACAGGCCAGAAACCAAGAAATCGATCATTTGCTGAAGGAAAAAGTGATGCTGTGTGTGTGTGTGTGTGTGTGTGTGTGTGTGTGTGTGTGTGTGTGTGTGTCAGAAATAGAGTTTAAGTGAAAGTTGAGTACTTCCCTTCTCCGTCTCGTTGTGGGCGTCTGCTGGTAACGGGACAGCTGCTCTCGCGCTCTTCATCCATGTAAACGGGCTGTGCTCGGGTCGGCATCGCAGCTCTGTGAGCTGCAGTCCGGTCTCTCTAATTATGAAAACAGGCCACACTGAGCGGAACAGATTGGCAACGATGAAAACGACGCGGTCATTTGTCACAGAGGCTGGAAACAGTCAGACCGAACCCATAAAATCAGACTTTTACTTCCGATGAAAAGACGGAGCTTCTCTGTTCTGTAATCAGGAGCATGATGTGAAATACTGCATGTAAAGGGAGAAGAGCAGTGTTGAGTTGGTGCCAGCAAACATTCACGAGTAAAAGGCCTTCCTGTTTCTGTGTCCTGCACTTGTCGTGACACTCGATGCCATGGCGACCTTTCACCTTTAGTTTTTGTCCAATTCAATTTACAGCAGATAAAGTTAGTATTGAACGCTTTCCCAGTTTTTCCTTCCCGATGTCACCAAGTGTTTGCTTATGATTGTTGAGGGTTTGTCAGTTATTGTTGTAAAGTCTTTACAACACAAAGCAGCTTGAGCTGAGTGTTGTTGTGATTCGGGGCTGCAGGTAAGTACTGAACACCTCAAAGTGCCACTGACATGAAGTTCTTCCCACGTGCAGCAGCAACATATCCACAGGTATCCATAAATTATGTGTAATAATGAGAAAAGTATTGAGCACGCTGGCTGACGTGTTCTTGGTTGGAGGACGTCGTCGCGTGCATTACTCAGGTGTGATTTTGGCCCATTCTTCCACACAAAGTTTCCCGTCTATCAATTCTGAGCTTCAGTTCTTTCCACAGACTTGGATTCAGCTCAGGTGATTGGCTGGGCCGTCGCTGTCCTTCCCTGGAACGCGCTGAGAGTTTCTTTGGCTTTGTGTTTGACGTCATTGTCTCGCTGAAATGTCCAACCCTCGTTTCATCTTCATAGGCTGCAGCAAACCTTTACCAGAATGTCTCGGTACGTTTTTCCATTCATCCTTTCTTCAATTACAAAACTCGTGCCAGAGCCACATGAAGCCGTCACCATGATGGTTCCCACCTCCAAACGCCACTGTTGGTGTTTGAGGTGTTTGTTCAGGAAACGTTGAACGTGCTTCAGCGTGCTTTCTCCTGAGTGGTGAGCGCACAGGTCACAGGGGCTGAGCGCATTTTCATCGTTTCCTTTGAAGCAGTTGAACTTACTGATTCTTTCTGTAGCTCTGCACAGGTGGTCCTCGTCACCTGGACACTTGGAAATCTTTTGCATAGTCCCAAGAGTGCTGACTGCAACCTTCATCAGTGTGCTTCAACAATAAGGCTGCAAAGGAGACCTCGTCGGTTTTACCCATCATGACGTGTGTCTTATGGGACACCTTGTTAATAACGCAGCTTTAGGGACTGAACCGGCTGATATTAATTCACACCGAGTGGCAGGACACCCTGTAACTACTGCCAGATCTCAGCTGGTGTCGTGGCTTTTGTCATTTCTCAGTATCCCACTCGTTGAACGTGTGGATTGGATATGTTGTTACCGACGTCTGGTGAGAATTTCATGTCAATAACACTATTAGAGACCGAGTTACTTGGTCAGGTGTTCAGTACTTACTTGCCCGCTGTATAAAGCACCAAATCACAGTCGCGGGCTGCCTGGGGGGCGGGCAGACACGCGGGGCAAAAAGGTGAACCAAGAACTTGTGGATTTCTGTTTAAACACAGACTGCAGGTGAAATTACTGCGGCTCTGCTTGTCTTCATGGCCGAGTCCGGATCGTGAGTCTGCATCCTTGCTGTGTCAGCTGTTGGATTTCTGGGAACATCTCCACTAAAGTTTAATATTAACATCGATCTCACGAGCCATAATTGAATCAGCACTGATGCAAGCGTTCCTCTTTCTTCTGTTTTTTCTTCCTGCTGCTGCTTCGAGCCTGATAGACATTTTGGTCACAGTGAGGAACTAATGATTGTACGGCTGTTTAAAGTGTCCCAGTTTGCCATTATATTGAAGTAGTGTGCAAACAGAAGAACTTCCATAAGAGGAATGCAGGCACCATTAATAAACCTTTGCCTGCTGTGACAAGTCAACATGAGAAATGTCTGTTAGCTGCAATAAAAGACCATTAGCACCAGCTAATGTCAGCTCAAGCTGCTAGCTGTGAGCACAGAGGGCTACCGAAGTCCTCGAGCCGAGGCTGTTTGTTTCCCCTCTGTCAACAGTGAATAATGTCACTCTCTGCACTGACGCATTGTTTGTGGTCTCCTCTTTCAAATCTTCACATCGCAGATTTTGGGGTGGATACTGCACACCAGAGGACGTCTCACTTTACTGGGAAAGGGTTGCATCAGGATAGAAAGAGCTGCGCGGGTTCATTGCAGCCTGTTGCCAAGTATCCCAGAGTCCAAACGTTATTGGACAGATGCACATAAAAAATACCCCAAATCTGTAAACTTTGTTGTTGCTGCTTCGGCCACGTTGTGATGTTGTCCTTCTGAATGATGACATGTCAACATAGACTGGAACAGCTGTGTGATCACGCTGCTGATGCCGGCGTGCCTCAGCGATAGCACCGCTACGTTCGACAGACGAGGGGGGGCTGTGACTCTTGAGCCGCTCCTTTAATTCTTCACACTTTCTATTATTTATTTATTTCTCTTTAGAGAGGTTGACCTTTCATGCTTCCACAGAACTTTATTTCACGACGCTGCTGGGTTTCTTTTGGGCCTGACCTTTCTGTTTTTAAGGCTCAGCAGGGGGGGTGCACGTCCCATCCTCGTGCCTCTGAAGCCTGTACTGCTGCCACCACTGAGCTCTCGTTATGTTGCTAATAGAGTCCGTCAGCGATGTAAGAGGCAGGTACCGTGAAAGCTCTGTGGTGACGCGCAGTTTAATCTGGGAAAGAAAAGCGTCTGCTGAAGATGTTTCATCCCAGAAGCTTCTTCAGTTCTACTGATGAGCAACTGGTGGAAAGTCCCAGATTCAAACCCTGTGGGAGTGGCCCCCCCAGAGGGTCACGGACCCCCTATTGATCCTCTACGTAATCACACGAGCCAAGGTGTGAAACAGGTGTGGGTCACAATCAGCCAAGGTTTCACCAACCGTCTGCCATCTACAATCCACCCACTCACATCCTGGGCCTTCTGACCTCAGCGAATCAGGTGGCAGGGTGGGGCCAGGTTGGCTGATTGTGTGAAATGGAAGCATGTCAGAATAATGTTTTATTCTGGTGCTCGTGCAAATAGTTTAAAAAACATCATGTCTTCACGTATCGTTCTCAAACCTCAGCGTAACATCTTCTTTGTCATCGTCTTTGAGCTCATTTGACATTTTGAAGGTGGACTAGTTTTCAAAGGTACGCGTTGTACCTGTGCTGTCTTGTACACAGCTCAACCTTAAAACACTTAAAAAAGGCTACACGGAGCATTGTTCCAAATTGTCATAAGAATAGTCAAATACAGCTTTTGCAGCGATGGCGGCCTCTGCCCGCGTTAATGCATCCGTGGTGTTGTCCAGTAGAAAAGGTGTACGCAGCTTTTCAGTCAGCCTGTGTACCTGGTGAAGCGTCGACTGCACAGATATCATTTTTGTGCAAATGACGCTGAGCCACTGTTTTAAATTATAACTCCTCAACCTGCTGACTGCCCAGAGTTGCAGGAAGCTTTTATGGTAGCAGACGAGTTGTGCAGTGAGTCAGTGAATGCATGCTGTCAGCTCTTTAAATGAAAGCACTGAATGTTTTTATGTTGCTCACCATTTCCGCTGACTGTGTTTTGATGCTGCAGGTGCTGGATGATCCATCGGAGGACAACCTTCACATGGGTATGCACGTCTTTGTTTTATGTGTCCAGATACTTTTGCTCTGTTCTTGCCCTGTGTCTGTAAGCCTGTGGCGTTCGATGCATATGGCGCCGACAAGTGTACGTGTCATTTATTCAGAGATGGTCGTTTCCCTGCAGACCTGCTTAGGGCTGGCGCGTTGTGCAGAAGCTCTCCATCAGCAGTGCCGCAGTCAGGCTGTAGAGTAATACGCAGCCTGGTGGCAGCAGCGGTCACAAACAGGCCGAATGAACAAAAGAATGAAATGTTTGGTCTCACGTGTTCGTGTTTCCTTCTCTCCCTGTTTCTGACAGTGTTTGAGCTGATGCGTAAGGGGTGAGTAGAGAACCCGTCCTTCTGTCTCTAAATAATTTAAGGCTCACCCACCCACCTTCTCCTCCTCATTTCTCCACCCTTCATCCCTGCCTCGATCACTGCTGCGCTCTTCTTTCATTACTCTGAGCCGTACGGCCGTTTGTTCCACCTCAGGCTTCAAAGGGATTCGTCATTTTCTTGGGTTTTCAGTTCTTGGCGCTGAAAGCGTTTCACATCCTCATGCATGAGCCGCTCCTTGCTACAGTGCCAGAGACATTATGATGCACAACCTTTTGCTGTTATAACCAAATTGGAATTGAAGGGGACGGCTGGTATCATCCACATGTACACGTCCTTCTCAACAAACTAGCATATTGTGATAAAGTTCATTATTTCCTGTAATGTACTGATAAACATTAGACTTTCACATATTTTAGATCCATTACACACACCTGAAGTAG
>NW_005187500.1:640543-662666 GCF_000239375.1 Pundamilia nyererei
TCTTCTCGTTGTGCAGCGTCTTCTGCCACACTTTTTCCTTCCCACAGACTTCCCACTGAGGTGCCTTGATACAGCACTCTGGGAACAGCAATTTCTTTCTGTGTCTTACTCTTGAGGGTGTCAGTGATGGCCTTCTGGACAGCAGTCAGTCTTAGCCATGATTGCAGTTTTGAGTAATGAACCAGGCTGGGAGTTTTTAAAGGCCTCAGAAATCTTTTGCAGGTGTTTAGAGTTCGTTGATTCAGATGGTTAGGTTAATAGCTCGTTTAGAGAAGCTTTTCATGAGATGCTCATTTTTTGAGATAAGAATTTTGGGTTTTCATGAGCTGTATGCCAGAATCATCAATATTAAAACAATGAAAGGCTTGAACTACTTCAGGTGTGTGTAATGGATCTAAAATATATGAAAGTCTAATGTTTATCAGTACATTACAGGAAATAATGAACTTTATCACAATATGCTAGTTTGTTGAGAAGGACGTGTATGCGTAAATAACTTTATCCTTTTTATATGAAGCTGTTTTAAAGGATGGATTTGCTCTCTTACTGCCTCTGAGTCGGCTGCTGTGAGCGTCGGGCAGCTTGATGTTCACTTCATAGAGCTTACAGTCACGCTCTTATCTTTGCTGTAACAGGCGATAACAAAGCAGCTCGTTTCACCCATGCAGTCACTGCTTTGCTGCTCTGACATGAAGCTGCATTTAAAAGCCTGAGCAAAAAATGAACTGTAAGCAGAACAAACACGGCAGCAGCCGCTCTGTGTGAAAGCGTCATGCTTCTGTTAATGTTCATAATTTGGTGCTGCAAAGCGTCACCTCCTCATTAACAGCTCTGAGTAACACGTGGAGACTGGTGTGCAGGGTTTTTAAAAGCATCCAAAAAGAGAGCACAGACACTCTCACACAAAAGTACATTTCTGAATGTGTTTTCCCACACACGTCAGTCATTAATGAGCAAAAACGATATTATGATGTATTTGTAAGGAACAAAGTCATTTAAAAGTATTTGTTGACGTCTGTTTCATTCATTAGAGACAAAGAGGCAGAAAGATTTAAACGTTTGGTGAAGGCAGAAGATGTTTGATCAGATCTGTGATTATTACACAGAAGAGTCAGCTGTTGCTTTGTTCTTTAAATTGGTTTTTAAAAATATGCATGATGCTCAAAGATAACGTTGGTTCTTCACATGTGAAGGATTTAAATGGATCCTTGTGGAGATGTCAACCAGCCCTTTCACAGATTTGTTCCTTATAAATGTGCAGTTTGAGTTGGAATGAAACGAATGTGAATTCAAACTTAGTGATAATAAATGTTTATATGATATCTGTCTGTATGCGGTGTTATCCATCGTATCAGTGCGTGATGGAATACGGAGCGCGACGCAGGAAAATGCTGGGATGGTTGGGATGATGTGGCTCCCAGCACCGTCTGCAGCGTCACAGCGTTGTTGAAATTACAGCGAGGGCTTCGTTCGTGTCCTCGTGTGTAACTTGCTGTCATCCAATCAGACGCGTAGCTGCCTGCTGCTGAGCGTCGGAGCTTAAATCTGGATCCCATCTCAAAGTCACATTTAGAGTCAACAGCACAGCTACCAGTGAAACAACTGTTACACATAATCTGCACATTTGTCTGTCACGCTGCCTGTGTTGTGTGTGTCTGCGTGGATTTGCAGCCCAGTGATGGAGGTGCCCACAGACAGTCCTTTATCAGAAGAGCAAGCTCGCTTATACTTCAGAGACGTCATCCTGGGTATCGAATACTGTAAGTACCACGCACCCTCACAAAGTGACTAAAAGATTCAAAGCAGTCATTTTAGCGCCGTGTGAGATTGGCGACCTGTCCAGCTCTGCCTCTCGCCCTGTCGCAGCAGCCCCTCTCCATCTTTGAGCCTCCGTCACTATCCAGCTTCTATTAAACGATACAGCTTTGCCCGTGCCCGTAATTTCAGCAGGCGATGATCTTAATCGTTTAGGAGCAGTGCCGTGTCATCCTGAGCTCCATGGTGGTAACAATGGGACAAAATGGAAAAGTACAGTGACCAGTAAAGCCCAGTCACCCAGTGCTAATGAAGCAGGTTCCTCTGATCACACAGCTGTTTGCTAAGCATTAGGGTTTGTTCCCACTTTAAGTAATGATGGATTTCAAAAGTCCAAATTGTTCCAATTACAGATCAGTTCAACCTGCTTCTGCTGATTATTTCCATTTTTTAAACCTTATAATTAAAACCTGTGTTTGAAAGGAAAAGCTCTTCCCGTCACCATGTTCAGCTGACAGTTATAATTACTCGTTAGTGTTCATGTTGACATTTAATTACAAGTAATATTGAAACATTGTTTCAGTACCTAAAATACCTAATGGTTGTTTTTTTGCAAATCCTGAGGTGGAACTTTGGAAACTGATGAAACAATAATTATGAGCTCATATGTAACACTTTGTTCTGTTGTGTGTCAGTGTCTGTTTCTCTCTTTATGTCTACAATGTAACGTAGCATTTCTTCTACATGATCCCAGCTGTATTTTAGTGTGTTCACGGTTGGCAACAAGTAACATTAAAAGAAGTCAAACGGAGCGAAATTCATTGGAACCAGCTGCTGTGGTGAAATCGTTCACCAAACAATATTTGTTCAAATGCAATATTTACAATTTGTGCTCATGTTTGTTTGTTTGTTTGTTTGTTTGTTTGTTGTTATTTTTGTTTGCTTTACATTGCATCCACCATAGCAGGCGTTTACACCGCCATCCAACCAGTGAAAGGTCACTGGTTCCTCTTTGAGCTTGAGCCACGTAATATAATATTAACCTTTATAATGCAACGCTTTGTTAAAGATTGAAATAATTCCCAACAATTTTGGCTTGTTCTCGAATTTGGGAACCTCCCATTTGCTGAGAGTATTTATTTTCCTCCAGTTTGAACACCAATCAGGACGCAGGCTGAAGAAGCGCAGCTCTGCCCTCATAATGACACAATCACCACAGTCTGGGCTTTGTTCTTCCCCATGAAGACGACATTTCACCACCTGCCCTCTGCCCTAATGACATGTTCTCAAACCTCGGTGTATACGAGTAAAGATGCGACCTGAGGATCCTCAGGCTGCGCTCCGGCTTCTGCGTTTTTCCAAGGATAGTTCCAGTTTGTGTTTAGAAGCTGGAAATATTCCAGAAAACAGAAATAAGCTTCCACGTGTCCAAAGGGGAAACTTGCGCTCTCTTCTTTGTGTTTTCTTTTCTTATCCCAGTGCACTACCAGAAGATTGTCCACCGCGACATCAAACCCTCTAACTTGTTACTCGGGGACGATGGCCATGTGAAGATAGCAGACTTTGGAGTCAGCAACCAGTTTGAGGGCAACGACGCTTTGCTGTCCAGCACTGCTGGCACTCCGGCTTTCATGGCACCAGAGACGCTGTCAGATGCGCGAAAGAGCTTCAGTGGAAAAGTGAGTGAACTCGATGAACATGAAGAGAGTTTAAAGTGTAGTGTTTGATGTGACCCAAACTGAAAACGCTGAACCAGAGCCTCCAACTCCCAATGACAGCTGCTGAGCTACGACCAGTTTCTGGCGTTTAGCCGGCCCAAGAACAAGGAAGTGATCGACACCGAGATAACGACAGTGGTCTTGTGTTCAGTTTCCATCGAATGAATCAGAAATGTTTCACCTTGTTATTTCCACAGTTAGACGATGAGCAGTTCTGTCTATAGCAGATAAGCTTCCATCTTTTTTATCGTGATGAGGCTGAATATAACGCACAGCCGCTGATTGGACAAACCACACACTGTATATCAGCACAAAGGCCTCACGCCAACCTGAGGACCTGACACTTGTTGGTGATCCCACGCACAGCAGCAGCAAATCAAACAGAGTCCAGAGTCCAGACCTGAACCCGGCTGAGGTGGTGCGGCGGGATCTAAGAAACTGATGAAGCCAAACAGAAAGCTCAACATTTGTTTTGGTTTAATGACATTGTGTGTTTTTTATTATGTCCTCATACGTGAAACCTTAAAATTGTAGAGGGTGGACACTTTATGAGACATTGCCAGTCCTTTAGAGATTTGTATAATAGTCCTTTGATGGTCCTGACTGTTGCCGTAGTCCTTATTTCGGTGAAATAAGCCGATTGTTTTTAACGTAACTAGCAGGTGGATGTGAGCGTCCACACGCTGGAGCTGCTGCAGGGAGGGGTTAAGACATCAACATCACCAAATCGTCCCTTTTCTCCCCTCAACCCTCCATCACAGACTTTGTCAGGTTATATTCTGCGGTTGTCTGAAAGGACAGACTGGTGGATTCGCTCAGACGCTGACCATGAACAAGGGGCCGGAGCAGCTGATTACAGACAGAAGCCATCAGGGTGTAAGAGTCACCGGAGTGCCTCCGTCTGCTGTTTGGGGGTTTAGAGCATTTTAAGAGATGCACTTCTAGTTTCTGCCTGATGACTCGGCCTCTGTAAAGATGTGATTTGACCAAACTGTGCAAATCAGCAGACAGGATGCTTCATGTCACGTCTGCAGCAGTGTGGCTGAGATATTGCACAGGTTCAGAGGGCTGCTTTAATCATCCCGTATCTATCAGGGATCACAAACAGATCCGAGCTACAGGGAGCGAGGGGTGGGGGGCACATGTGCCGCTGCTATGTCATCACATAAATTCATCTTCAGGGTATCTGACAGTAGCTGCCCCCAAACAATAACCTTAAAACGACTCTTGTCCTCTACATGTTTCCCATTTATCTGAATATAATGTCACT
This sequence comes from Pundamilia nyererei, assembly GCF_000239375.1. NCBI lineage: Eukaryota > Metazoa > Chordata > Actinopteri > Cichliformes > Cichlidae > Pundamilia > Pundamilia nyererei. Next base: position 645,287 of record NW_005187500.1, read on the forward strand.
GCTGGAACTGTCTTACAGGCGCTGGATGTTTGGGCCATGGGGGTTACCCTCTACTGCTTCGTCTTTGGAAAGGTAAATGTGACGTCTGCCCCACAAGTCTTCGTTTAAAAGCATAGAAGAATGTGTCCATTTCACATTTCTGCTACTAGTTAACAGCACCTAGTGGGTGTTGAGTGGGAGCGCTGTCTGCCACAGTGTGTGTTTGAAACAGCAGCTTTCTCGTGCTGTCGTTGAATGTAATGAATCCAAGCGGCCGATTGCTGCTGTTGTTCGTCTCGGTCGTCTTTTCTGATATTGGCCCGGTGCAGCAGTCATCGTGCATGTGTGTTCTTGTGGTTTTCACCTCCTTTCTTCTGCTCTTCCTGCAGTGTCCCTTCATTGACGAGTACATACTGGCGTTGCATAATAAGATAAGGACCAAGCCTGTAGAATTCCCAGAAACGTAAGTTTCCACTTTATTGAAATGGACGGTCATCATCTTCACTTTAGTTATCCTTCGTCTGCAACGCGGTCACGAAAACGTCTTCTTCTGTTCTTTTTCCCCAAAAAGCTTGGCAGGATGAACGTCACCAACATGTGAATCAAAACGAGCTGAAAAAGCAAACGGAGGCTTCAGCAGCTACATGAATACAAGGTCAAAGAAAAGCTGGCAGGCCTGCTCACTGTAGGGGAATATCATAGAGCGAATAAAAGACAGATGTTAGGCAGTGGTGGAGGAGGACACGCTGAGAAGGGAGAAGAAGTGAGGAGGTGTGAGGACAGGGCTCAGTGTTGGTGTTGGACTGTGCCTTCCAACAGCCGCGTTCATTAAATCCACACATATCTGTTCTAGTGCAACAGAATGTAGCAGATTATTGCTAGCTAAAGCTACGTAGTATCGTGCGTACCTTCCTTTTTAAAATTTGTGTGTGTCATAAACGGTGGAGCATGCACGTCACGCACCGCGGCCTCCATCTCTTTTTTAAGCATCTGTGGCATAAAGACAATAAAATGCAATTAGTGAAAAAGTCTCATCATTTATTCATCTGAACACTTGAGTACATATTTTTGGCTAACTGCTTCTAGCATTAATCCAAGCTGACTGTATATTTTAACAGTTTAGCCCTTTTGGCTAGCTAGTGCACCAGCTGCTGCTTGTGTCGGCTGGTTACTTCTAGCTGCTAATTTATTTTTAACTAAATGTGGTATTTTTGTGTTGTGGCTGATCAAATATAAATATAATTATGTCTGTTTGTCTATATGACATTACTGGCATGCAGTAAGCCTCCCTTTCAGTTACAGTCACCCCCTCAAACAACAGCCAAAGCTGCCTGAAGGAAAAAGTCTTCATACAAATACAGACCATTTACTGTTTTCAGGGCTGCTTATAAATTTCTTTCACTTAATAGAAAAGCCTTTTTTTTTTTTCTTTCTAAGAGCGGTTTGGAATATGTGGGAGGAGTTAAGTGAGCATTTCTTACAAAGAGCAGAAATGACGGCTCTGTTACACAAAGGGGCCAAAATGTTTCTGCTGGCTTCACTTTGTCCAACATGTGACGACCTGTTGGCAGTTTAATGCCGAGCCTGTGTTTAAACTTCATGTGACCAAATCTTCCAGCGGTGAATAAAAGTTTTGATTCGTTTTTGGGGACGTTTTTTCCCACAGCGAGTCCAAGAAATGAGTAAATGATCTTTTGCATGTTAACAAACACGGCTTGATACAGCAGACAGCAGAAAAGCCATAATTTCATGCTGTTCCTGTTGAGTGTGTCTCATGTTAAATACAATCATTCGATTTCCTCCTCAGGTAAACGTGATGGAAACGTGTGGGTCAAACTTTTCCCAAATCGTCATTTTGTTTTTTCTTCAGGCCCAAAATCAGTGAAGAGCTGCAGAAGCTGATCTTGCAGATGTTGGATAAGAACCCCGACAGCAGGATCAGCATCCCAGAGATCAAGGTACCAGACTGATGGATGATAAGAAAACCAGCTCAGATTACTGTCCTTCAGCTTTAGCACCTTCTTCATACTTATAAAGCATCGCTGTGATTTTCTCACTGCTGATTAACACATGAGATTGTGACCTCGCTGTGTTCCTACAGAGTAGTTCTTAGACAAACTGAGTGTGTATTAGTGCCGTGGATGGTCCACAATCATGGCCCGATCACATTCCCACACCCCACTGTGTCTCCATCACACAATCTAGTCATGAGTCATGTGACTCTTTTTCTGTGTGTTCGTGGAGATATGGAGGCTCTCGGGCGTCGTGCACGTCCTCGTGCACAAACACACAATGACTCAAAAACCAAAAAAAGCATTTTTATTGTGACCTTGCACACAGCGTTGGCTCACCTCGTATTTTAAAAAGAAGAGGCTTGAATATTTCCTGTTAATGCAGCTGTTACAGTCGCATGTGTCGTGTGAAATTTGCATTCCCTCGGAAAGTCTGATAAATCTGGGACAACCTGGCATGTGCATCTGCCTGCAGAGCTGTCAGCTGTGAGCCTTCAGCAGAGTCAAAGGAGCTCTGAGTGCAAACAAAGCAGGCCATCCTTGGGCTGCTGGAATCAACTGACAATCGGAGACAAACATGCAGTGAGCTCAGCTGCAGAACGGTGTAGTAAACGAAGTGCCGTCATATCCAGTCAAAGGCTGATTCAACAGTATCTAATTACAAAGGCTGTAATCAGCCTGAAGAAAAGAGGCTTAAATATACAAATACACAGGCGTGACACGGGTATCTGTGAAGCACAGCAGAGGCATCACATTGGGTCACTAATGTTTGCTAATGTTTGACAGAAACACATTTAATCAGCTTATATTTATATTCAACTTTTGTAACTGTCTAAATGTTTGGCACACAGTTGGAGAACTTTGCTTTCTTGCACTTCCAACATGGAAAAAGGGAAATGCAGAGCAAATCCATCCCGCCCTCTCTGCAGCCCACAGAGGGTCTCGTTGCGTGAAGTGGAAAATGCGCAGCAGTGATTGGTCAGTGAATGTCACTTAGGTCACACTGATACCTCGAATCACCTACGACGTCTTACCATGTTGGTTCTTGCAGAGTAACACTTGTAATCAGTACTGAGGACTGTAATCTGAGGACCGCCCAGCCTGAAACAAACCTTCCTGTAAACGTAGGAAAGCTCGCGTTTGCCATTAAATCATTGCTTGGACACAAGCTGGTAAACTGACTGTATTTACTGCTGTGCGTTTCTGTGAACCTCTGGGTGTCAAGTCATGAAAGTGCCCTATTTCACTGCGGTCCATGCCCTTTCAGATGGACCCGTGGGTGACCCAGGGAGGTGCTGACCCCCTGCCTCTGGAGGAGGACCACTGCTCTGTGGTAGAGGTGACAGAGGAGGACATCCAGAACTCCGTCAAATTCGTTCCCAGCCTCTCTGCAGTGGTAAGAAACACAGAGTGTCCTCCGTTTATCAAACTGCTGCGTGCAGCAGCACTCAGACTAGCTGCTCTTAACAACCACAGCCTTCTGTCTGTTAACCAAAGATGTGACAAAGCGCAGCCAGACAGAGGGGCGGGGTTTCATCACTGTTCAACCATAAAAGAGCCAAATGAATGCATTTGAATGTCTCCATTATGTGTCTCCTTAAATGCACTAATGTTGCATTCATTTGAAAGCAAGCTCGCAAAATAAGCTGTGCAATCACTGCAGACCCTCAGCCTGGGCTTCTGTTAACTGTTGGACATTATTAGTCTAACGAAATGAATTGAATTAGGGAAGCTGAGGACGGTATACTGCACACCAAGACCAGAGTCAACACAGAATAAGTGAGAAGTTTTCCAGTTTAAAAAAAGCTCATTACAGCAGCAGGTTACGTTATATGTATACAGTTACAGCAGTAACACAAAGTCCTCTATGAGCAAGCATAAAAAAACTCCCTGTTAACAGGAAGAAGAGGCAAGACGAGACACGCTGGGCAGGAGAGCCAGAGATTAACAACGAATGATTAAATGCAGAGAGTGAAGACGAAACACTCAGTGCATCATGGGAAACCCCAGCAGATTAGGCCTGTTGAAGAATGAAGATCACCTGATACGTCGCCACAACATTAGTAACAATATTAGAGGAACATTGTAACCACTTGTCTGCTCCACATGTTGAGAACAGTGTTTCCCCCTGCATGTCTGTAACAGTACGGCGCCCCCTCTCATGTAACTCGTGTTCGTCCCGTGTTTGTCTGTTTCAGATCTTGGTAAAGGCCATGCTGAGAAAGCGCTCCTTCAGTAACCCCTTTGAGTGCCCAAGCCGGCGGGAGGAGAGGTCCATGTCTGCACCTGGTAGTCTGCTCATGTAAGAGTTCAGCTTCCTGATTGTCTGCAGCTCAGTACTTGCTTATCTTGTCTTTGAAGACGATCTTTTTGCTTGAGATTCTAACGTAGATCTTTTCTCCACACCTGTCTCCTTCTTCTTCAGGTTGAATAGCGCTCATTTTTTGCAGCAGCAGCTGCTGCTTCCTTGTGTTGCCATAGCATCATAATTCACTCTTTCATTGTATGCAGTGGAGCTTACAGCTTGTATAAGTGTTTCTTTGTGTGTTGCTTTTAGCTCTCAAGACTAGAAGGACTCAGCGTGACGCAGAATGAGCTAGTGCCTCAGGCTGAGCTTGATTTGTCAGTAACGTGGATTCAAAGTATCACAGGTGTCAGTGGCCAATCGGCTCGTCCCGTCCCCGCTGTGCATTTTCAACTTGTATAGCCGAAAACAAACAGGCGCACGCACAGCTGTTAGCAGGTGTGTCGTGGGCACCGTGGGACTGTCTTCTGATGATGAACATGCTGCTGCTCGTGGACCGTTACACGCTCGGCCGTCAGAGGTGGAGGTGTTTTCACAGCATATGGATGTTTGAATAATACTGCCCCCTGCTGCACAGTGGAAATCCAACTGTATGGCTATCATAGAGTAATGAATACAATTCTGAGTGAGTACAATATGTTTATGTAAAGATGTCAGATATTATTTTATAAACATATGGACACATAACCAAAAACCACTGGAAAGCTCTGAGAGCCTTGATTTCCTCCACGTCCAAGTCCAAGTGGAGCAGAGCTGGTGGGATATTTTTCTCCTTTGATGAGGGGAAGCGAATGAATGCTAACGGCTAATGTGACTGACAGATGCTACCAGTGCCAGACGCTTTTTTTCACCAGGATTTGTGGGGGAAAGATGACGTAGCCGCTATTATATGTTGTCCTATTTTGATGAAACATCACAGGTGGCAGCTTCTTGTGTCCATGGTGACTGTATCCAGGGAAGCTCTGCTGACTCGGCAAAGATTTGAGTTTCTCGCTAAACTACAGTTTCTCAGGCTGGAATTCAACTAGAAAATTTCCGGCCTGCATGTTTGCAATTGAATGCACCATTAACACCAGTGTTCCCATGCAGCCCACCAAAGTATATTTGGAGACAAATTTCCCCCTTTCTTTCATCCAGAAAAAAAAGAAGTTCATCAACAGCCAGTTTGAGTGGAAAGTCCCGTCGCTTTATTTTGAAAGTTCTGCTGCAGCTAAACCCAGCTTTTTGTGGCTCGTGCTTGTCTATCAGGGTCATTGTACTGACAGTTGTCAGTATCATTGAGCTGCAGCTGCAGACAAAAGTCCTTTTGCTCTGGTTATCGGCGCATCCTGAGTCAGAGTGCGGTTTTCAGATTCAGCCACAGGGAGGCCTTTAAAAATGTGTTATTTACTTTGCAATGCTACGATACAAATGAAACTCTGAGGTGTGTGATCATTTTTGAAAGATGCTAAAAGTGCAGCTGGACCCTACGTGGTGGGGAGGCGGGTTTCCTCCCACGGGCCTGCGTTCCTTTGTCCTCTCATATGTGACTTGTCCATCTTCTCTCCCACTTTGCTGCAGGGACTCGTGGCCCTTCCGGCCCTCTTTTAAACTTCAGCCCTCACTCAGGTAACACTTCGTGCGAAGCAGTCCGGCCTCTGTCTGTCCCACATCCTCCAGCCGCTGCTCCATCATCATTTTCGATCCTTAAACTCGTGCTTGTCCACATCACGAGATGTGATGGCAGAGCAGCCTTCCCCTGCTGTCGTGTCCCTGCTGCTGTCATTTAAAAGCCATCCTACGTCCATAAAGCCTTCTGTGTGTTTTTGATATTCATCATGCATCAACAACATCCAGACCTTCTCTAATTAGCAGGCTTGGTAGTGTCAGCATTTAGATAATTCCCTCTCTGCTGCTGTCCAACCTCGAATGATCATAAGAGCTGTGACCCATGTTTGTGGTTTTTCTTGTCTCTTTTTAGAAAGGCCAGCACGGGCGATGGACCCAGAGAAGGAGAGCTGGAGGACCTGCATGAAGATGAGCCCTCCTCTTGAGTCCTCCTGCGTGCGCAGCGTCCTCTTTGAATCCACTTACGCCTTCATTCACACCTCAAAGTGGTCCCACAGTGCAAACGTATCACAAAAACTCGAGTTTTTTTGTTTTCTTTTTTGGGGAGAAGTTTGTCATGTGACGTACACGCTTGCTTCTGCGCTGTGGAGCTGTTTTATCCTCAGCCGATGTGAGGAACACGAGCACGTCTGTGGATCATCACCGGTTTATTTTGCTGGCCTGAAACTGTATTACAGGCAAAGACAGACGAGTTTTTCCCATTGTGCATGGCGAATATTTAGACCGCATCTTCAGCCCGTCTGCAGCCACCTGACAGGAGGAAACAGACCTCAGCATGTAAAGGACACTGCACTGTCTCCTAAGTGAACTACGAGGCTTTCATTTCATCAGTCACTGTAATGTTGTACATACGTGTCTTGTGGTATCTGCTGTGTTATTGTGAAGACCCTTTAAGCATATCTGTGCCAACCTTTATTCTGAAGCAGGTGCTTCCTGCGCTGCCTTCAGACACCTCGATCGACTGCCTGGCAGTGATCGCAGGGTGACTGCGAGCTGTGTGTTAGTCTGTCCTTCACGCTGCTTCTCCTAATGCGTCGTCTGTGTCAGTCTGGTGGTTCTTGTTTCTTTGATGCTCTGCTGTTGGATGTGTTTGCGATCGGATGGGAAAAGTTTTTGGATGGTGAGAACGAACGTAGTGGAAAACTGATGTTACTCTGTATATAAGCACTGTTCCAATTTATACGTTATTTATAATATTAATATATTGTAAAGTTCTTGGATGCAGAGCTGATTTTAAAGCATAAATAATCTGCATACAAATGAATCACTGAGTGCTTTGTAGAAGAAATCGAATCACGTTGTTCGTTATTATATTAAGGAGAAGCGTCTGTACCCAAATCATTTGAATGTGAAATGATGCATGCACCTTTACTCTCAGGAAACACTGACCTGCTCTCTTTTTAAACAGTCTGTCACCTGTGTTGAAGCGCATTCACAGAAGAGGAAAATAAGGAAACTGCTTCAGAGACAATCATCAAGGATCAGATACATTAGTGATCGTTTCCCCTTCAGCTCTAGTGGACCATGCAGAGCTGTCGCTGCGGCATCAGGCTGCTCCCACATAAAGCCATGAAGGAGCAGAAAATTCATCCAGAAGAGCTTCAGGCGGACTCTGGACAAAGAGCAGCAGACGGAGGAGGTGCTGGAGCAGGGCTGGTGTTTGTCCATCCGCAGCTGATGGTGTCGTGTTTTTGACTTCATGTTTTCATTTTGTTGTTGCTCTTGTTAATTTGAAGTTTTGGTGAGCTTTTAGAAAAGGACCGTGTGTTTGTGTTGGCACAACGCGTCAGTGCAGCCGCAAACTTCTCATTATAATAAATGGGAACACAGATAATGCACGCGCTGGCCACCGCAACATCACTGTTTCCTGTAAACGTTGACATCTGCTTACACAGTGAGGAGGAAGAAAAATATAAAGCATGGCTGTCCGTGAACACGGAGTTGTGTTCTCGTGATTTTCCATTTGATAACCTGTCAAAGTGCCAACAGTAGATGCTGACGATGGCCAGTGAATCAGCTGTGCACATGTGAACCCTCTACAAATGTGGGCGTGGTGGATAAAAGAAAGAGAGGCGTGTCCATTTAAAGGCGCTTGGTTTAACAACGGGACGTGTCCTGGTGTGTTACCCCTGTGGGGGGAGAGCTGGGGGAGCGCTCGGAGCAGCGTTGTCCTCTGGCTGGTTGATGCAGCTCGTTTCCTCCAGGGAAGGATGCTAGCTTAGGCTCGAGGCGTGCAAACGGGATTTCAGGCCGTGTTGTTGAGCCGGTGTGTTTAATGTCCGCAGGGACATGACGTCATAACTGCTGTGACGTCAGTCATAAACTTTATCATCATCCTGACGTTTTGATGTTCAGCTCTAAATGCTGCACACCTTTAATGAAGGCAACCAAAAATGTCACATGACGTCTTCTGTTTGACGTCACCTGTTTAAACGCTCGTCCTTCTGATTCTCGCGTTTTTATTCTGGGTGTTGTTGTGCTGGACGTTCGTGGGTCAAAGGTACTTTATTGTTGTCTTTACAGCTCTCGACCTTTAACCTGTGTTTTTGTTTATGTTCAAATTCTTGCACTTTTCCACTTAAGTATGTATAACGTCATTATTGTGAGTACGTTTAACACTACTTCGGCCATTAAACACTGTACAGTTTGTGTGTCCACCTGTGAAACACCGTATGTGCTTGTTGTCTAATCTCACTGCTGACAACATGCAAAATAGTGAAATACTGTGAAACTGTACGGAGGGGGCAGGTGTGCGCTCAGGACATTCTCACTGATCACTAAATGTCACAACAACAATATTTAAACCGTGGGATTTTCCTCTGTGGCCATTTCACGGTGGAAACCCTGAACTCCAGCATAGATTAATCCCAAAATATGTCAGTTTGTTCATACGGGTCCATTTCTCCACCAGAGGTTTCCTCCCTTTTAGATGTTTTTCATCATTCAAAACCCTTGAATGATTTAAATGGCCATAAATCAAAGATCACCTGTGCGTGACCTTTGAAACCCTGCATAATTACAGTATATCGGTTTAAACCAGGCGACCCTCCCGTGGATTGATCTGACCTGCTGCTGCTGCTGCTGCAGTGACACAGAAGTAAAGTCAGTGGGTGTGGCAGCACAGGAAGTGAGTGGCATGACTCGTTTTATTGTGATTTCAGGTCATAATTGGATCCAAAGGACGGAGACTATGGTGGAGTCTGTACATAATATGAAATCCGGGACTATGTGACTCTCCTGGTCTGTGCGCATGCGCGTGTGCCTGTCTCAAAGGCATCCGCCGTCTCGTGTCGTCTCGTGCTTTTCTCTGACTGTACCCACTAAAACGGAAGCATGGCACATCCATATGGAACGTAGTTACAATGTAAATATGTACCGATATATATAAATGCGCTATTTTTTGCATGCTTTTTGTACACATACTCGAAGAAATAAAGAAATCTGAATCATTTCAACATTTTTCTCAGGTTCTGTTCGACCAAAGCAAAAAGAAACTGCGCTGATGTTACTGTACATGTTTTTATTAAGTCAACAGCCGATCACAAGGTGCACACGAGGGACGATCACTGACAGCAGCGCACCTACATGTTTCTTTTACGGCGACTGAGGTAACAGAATTACAGACAGAGGCAACACCCAAAGCATGAAGACAAGCAAACAGTAACACCCAAGAAAGTACACACACCGCCGAGCTTGGCTGCCTCTGACTCCACATACAAGCGTCACAGATCCTCGGGATGACTAAGCTGCTGATGGGAATAACGTGACTCCATCTCGCTGTGCTCCTTTCTGTTAGTCCAGGTAGTGTCTGAAGGATCCAGGCTTCCAGTGCGTCACACCTCCAAAAGAGGCGTGGCCTTTTGGCTCGTTTGCTCCCGGGTCACTTCTGCACGAGAAACAGCAAATGAATAAAACATCAGTCATTAACACAAGTGAGACTCGTGGGAGTGATTGTTTTGGAAGGATACGACGACGCCTTACTTTAGACGCATCAGTCTCTGTGCTGCCTGCCTCTGAATCAGGATCCTGTGGGACAGGAGACATTAAGATCATGTGCAAACCACGCTGCTGCTCATCAGAATCAGAATCGTGTTTATTGGCCAAGTATATGTGCAGACACATACAGGGAATTTGGTTCCGGTAGATGGCGGCTCTCAAGCACAGCAATGTAACACACACACACACACATCTATATATACATTACACATACATACACAAGCTGTGTAAACCAACTATGAATAACGAATCTAAACTTATATACATGAAATACAGAAATGAATGAGGTGGAATGAATAGTGGGTGGGGGGCGTCTGTAGCTGGTGATTTCCTGCAGGCCCCCCCACACTGACGCAGGGTCGTTGGCTGGGAGCCGTTCTTCCAGCTTCTGGGAGTAGATGCTTTTAGCTGTCTTAAATGTGCCGCGCGATTAGGCTTAAAATAAAAGAACCTGCTCTACTGCACAGACTGCCTCCTACTCACTTTGGACCGGTCTTTGCCTTGAGCCTCTTTTGCATTTGCTTCAAGGGTGTAATAGACGTTCGTGTCTACACCAACCGACTCGCTGTCCTGCTGTAAAACAGAAGTGAAAGAGGAAAGCAGTCTGGGTGGGACGGACACAGATTTCATCTTCCATCAGATAAACTGGCTGCTCTATACTAATCACAGACTCTCTCACACGTTATGGGAATGAACACAGCAATAATCTGATGGTAAGTGAAGGTTACGGCTTCCGTGTGAAATGTATGGCTGGACGTGGTGAAGGAAAATAAGCTCCAATGACTTTCTCTGATTGGTTGAACACCTCTCTGCTGCCCTCTGCTGTTCAAAGAGAGCACAGACTCATTTTTGAAGGTCTTACCTGTACTTGTGTGTCCGTGTATTTGAATTTCATGTTCTTGTAAAATTCTCTTTTCGGTAGCAAATAGAGCAGCACCAAGTCACACACTACAGTCGCCTAAAAAGAGGAGAAAGAAACAACTGCGTCATCTCCTGTTGGATTACAACACTGTGCAAAAGTCTCGAACCACCGAATATTTTAAATCTTTGTCATTACCTACAAAGAGAACACCTCTGCAGACTCTGGACACTCACTGGAGCTACTTTTAGCTCCTCATCAGCACAGCAGGTTGCGCTGCGTGTTTGTGTGTCGCTGGCTAGAATGAAACCAGCAACCTCTCACCTGCCACACAAATGTGTAAACTACCACATTATGGAGCCTCACACACTAGCTACTCACTAGTAGGTGCAAACGACCTCTGATCTCAGCCAAGCCAAACTAACGGAGCCACTGTTAGGCTTTTACAGTGTTGGGTGGCCGATTGCTGAACCAGGTGTGCACTGGCACCTGAGGGGAAAACTGGTGGCAGCTGAGTTCAAGGAAGACAAAATAGTACGCAGATATAAAGGCCTGCTTTGTGTGCAACACCAGGAACATTGGACATGTGGTCGAACGTACAGTTTGTTTAACTGAAACAAATCTTTATTGTTCAACACAGCCTGAACTCGTTTGTTGTCATTTCTCTTCAGGAACAGTTCTCCAGACTTTTTGAAGGACGTTCAAAGCTCTTCTTTGGATGTTGGCTGTTATTTGTCCTGTTCACTGCTTCAGTAATGTTGAGATCTGACTGATTGTGTGTTTGTGTATCCAGGTATGCCTTTGCTGCATTGTGTTTGGGATCATGGGATCATTGTCACGCTGAAGCTGTCACCAATCAGAAGCTTTCCACTCTTGCTGCACCGCAGATCAAAGTCAGATTTTTGTTTTTTTCCATCAGTTTTGACACGACCTCCAACACCACGACATAACCTGCACCACATTTAACCGCGGTATGTTTGGACACAGTCCCTGGAGTTAGGTGCCTCAGTCATTCATATGTCAGTGTCCAAAGAGGCCTTCAGAAAACCTGGAGAACCACTTTAAAACTTAGAACGGAGCCTGGTTCCTAAGAGTATCAAACACGAGGGCCGACTTTTGCACAGACGTGTGGAATATGTAAGTAAATATTTCAGCTTTCAACATACCACTCCAAAAATTCCCACTCCAGAGCCGATGGCTGTGAGGGTAGGGATGATATCAAATTTCCGCGCCTGTGAAGAGCAGAGTCATACCAGCTCCTTTGGTTTATTCTTCCAGTGACAAAAGCATAGTTAAGATAAACGTGTTACTCACAAGTGACTGGACGATGATGTCAAACCTGATGCCAAACACTTTCAGAAGTGTTCTTTTCTGAATTTTGTCCTCCATATAATGCCTCGCAAACCTGCAGACAGACACAAGCACAATATGTTAGCAGGCATATGAAATATGTTTCAAAAGCATTTGACAAACACGTCATCATCTGTGTATTTACTGAGCGAGCTGTGAAGAAACAACAAGAAAAGGCAGTTGAGACAAGTCAACACTGTTTCACTGAGCAAACATCAGAAACTTCAGCCAGTCGACTTGGCAGGTTCAGCAGAGCTGAAGCAGCATTAGGAGCAAATAGCGAGTGAAAATGAACAATAACAGTGACAGAACAACATTTCTCCATCAGCCAGCAGGTGAACAATGAATAACAGAGCAGGAGCATGCATGTGTCTGTGGTGCGCGAGGAAGCAGAAATGAACTGCAGTAGTTTCAAACACTGAGCCAACATGTGCGATGTTGTCAACAGTTTCAAAGGTTAGATGAGAAGAGCGAGTCCACGTTATCACGAAGTTAGCGAGAGCTCAGCAAATGGAAGTGTAAAGCTCATTAATTAATATATAATATTATTAACATGAGACCTTAAAAGTGCTGCAAGCTAAAATTATAATATATGCGCTTCAGAGGTTTTCTGGACACAAACTAACAGAAAAAGGAACAAATCTCTCGCTGAGCTGTGTTTTTCACACACCTGAAATTGTAGCCCACTGAAGAGCCTTCTTTGCTTCCATAGAGTCCATGAAAGGTGTACTCTGGTTTACAGTGTTTTACATGCACGTCAAAGTTACACGTCCAGTCGACCACGATCCCGATGGCTCCTCCCTGTCAGGACACAAACGCCGTCTTCATCACAGCAGGAGAAGAAGAGAAGCAAAACACGGAAACATGACAGGAATTTCAGAAAGAAGCAGAAACTCAAACTCACCACTTTAGCTACTGTTTGAAAGTTTAAGCCAGAAAGTTTAATAATGTCTCCCAGTTTGAATATAGGGCACAGGGGAGCGCTGAGTGGATGATACAGGCAACTGCTGATGTAGTTGGAGTCGACGTCCTCCACTAGGTTGCTCCTGAAAACGGAAAAACAGTGAAATATTTGACACTTTCTGTACTTTTACCAAAATGAGTGATTAGACTTGTGGTTTGATTTCGAAGCTGAAGATATAAGAGTTCAAAGAAGAACAGAGTTTACTGTGTAGCTCTGTTTGGTTCAAAGCTGTGTTTCATTTGGCCAAAGGTTACAGAAGAAACTGAAACGTATAAAATCATTGTGATTGTTTTTATGACATCATAGAAACGTGAACAAATATCTCAGTAAAAACTGAAGAGTATAAAAAACAAATTTGTGCCACTGACTGAAGATTTCTGGCCACAACTGTTTTATAAAGTTACAATAGTCATGCCAGAGCAGGACACACTCATCACACTCATCACATCTTCTGAGGTAAACGTGTCTCCGTCACCTCGAGACGCCGAATGCGGGGAACGTGACGGAGTTTTTGATGAACAGAGTGTAGTTCTCTGCAGACAACAACAGCGGAGGACTGAAACGGAAACAAGATCAGATTTCAAATGAGCATGTTTGCTTCCACAGATGATTGTGTAATCGCACAATCGTGAATAATTCAGTTTGTCTGCGTACTCTGGTACGTCGCGGTCGTCCTCCACTGGACACCAGGCCAGCACTTCACAGGTCTTAGTCCTGTTCACGCAGACTCCGGTCATTTCTCCTTGATACAGAAACAAAGAGTTAGAGTCGATTACTCAAACAGGCAGCAGCGTGGGCGTTGGCAGCAGTTTCAAACACTTTCTTGCCTCCACTTTTATCTTGAATTAGCATCAACAGCAGCGTATAAAAGCAAAGCAAACGCTGAACCAGCTCTTTCTTTTAGCCTTAATCCCAATGTTATCGCCTCCCTGTGCGCGTACAGCTTCGCTGCTATCGGTCTCTCATCGTGCGTGTGATGAGCTTGCAGACAGTCTCCAGCAGGCGCCCACTCGGCTTCGGCCCTCTGACCTTTGTGTTTGGCTGCAGGACAGTCCCGCGTTTACTTGTTTTTAAGCGTGGAGGCTGAGCGCCTGCATGTGACTGGTGTGAGCCAGACAGATCTAAAGCTTCGGTCTGATTGAGGGCGACGTGGAAAGGCTCTGAACTGAACTCTGGGACGGATGAAGGACAATAAGTTTATATAACTGTTCTTAGAACCAGCCACACATTTGGACACATTAGAGCTCATGTGGCTGTGTCTTTGTGTGCTTGCAGTTTATATTAGCTAGCATGCATGCAGTTGAGCGTGCTTATATATACATGCATGTATGTCTGTTTGCTTAAGGCAGAGTTTCAGCTGCTTACTTTAGCGGACAACAAGCCGTACTACACACACCAAATGTTTGGTTGCTAAGGCCTGGTTTGTTGAGATGAATCTGTTTCTTCTTCTCAGCGCCGGACGAATGCAATTCATGAATTCTGTGTAAATGTTTACCTCAGCAGCCGTGACTCATATCTGCTGTATTTATATAGATGCTGTTGCGTGAGCCTGTCCTGTCACAGCTACGGCCCACTTTGCAAATACACTGCTGCTCCATCACCTGACACCATCCCCGACCTCGCTCAATAAATGGCTTCAGTGAGTTTCAGAAGGCTTCTCAGCTCCGGCGAAGCAAAATTACATAACAAGAAGCACAAAATCTGGACTGATGTGAGTTGGCAACAGACTCAGTGAGGACCGCTGAGGTCACACTCTCAGCCTGTCAGGATTTACCGTTTCCCGTACGTTTGAAACTCCCTCCTTCACAGTCGGCGTCTGTATTGCAGTTGTGTTTGCCCGGGAGCTGTTATAAAGAAGACACTGGGGTCAGTCTGTGTACAAGTACGATAGAAGGACATGAAGAAGAAGACAGGAAAACACCCTGGGAGTGTGAAAGAAACTTACATGTATGGATCCCACACGCACTGCTCTTTGGGCCATTAGGCTTTAAAAGAGCCCTTTTCTGCTATACAACTTTCGGACAATTACCCAATTACAGAAATAGTCTTGGAATGAGATACAATTTCCGCTCGTTTTACTAAATATGGAAGCGCAGGAGGAAAGGAAGGAAGCAGGAAGAGGGAGGAATGAGAGAGAGAACCAGTGCCTTTTCACCTACCTCTGGACAGGTTCCCATTGACTGACCCTCAGTCATGATATAGTTTGTCATCACTACAAATGATGAGTCTCCCTGAAGTTTTAAAAGAGAAGAAGCAATGTGTTTAAAAGCAGTGAGCACAGACCTTAAAGCAAACTTCTGTGAGCCATGGCTCGTTGTATTTCACAGGAACTGGAGCAGAAGAGCTGAAATAGTTGCAGAGCAACAGAAATCCCCTCACAGGAAGAAGGTTGGGGTGGATGGATGGGTCAACACGGCGTTGCACAATCTCAACTGTGAGACTATTTACAAGGCCGTGATCATATTTACAGTACAGTGAGAAACGATATGATTGGACCGGTTCGTATAGAACACCTTTCTACTACACTTTTTACAGTGCGCCTCATTCACCTTCGGTCCAGCACCGACCCTCCTGGAGGTGACGTGGGTTTCAGCATCGTACCCACGGACGCTTTGACACGCAGACTCGAGCAGCAAAGGTTCGACCCCCCGAGCGTCTGCAGTCACCCTGAGCACACACGTATGTGAGAGCTGTCACGCAATTTGTGTGTTGTGTAGCGAATGTCCTGGTTCCTCTGTGTTTCCAGTTTGTGATCTAAGCCAATAGAGAACTGTAAGCATCTTTATTATACTGCGAGTTGAACTTTTGGCAGGTAAATGCCATATCATTAGGCAGTAGGAGGGGGTAAAACTCTCTTTACTTTTGCTCAAAATCACAGTTAAATGAAAATGTTCTGTATAAGTTCATTGTGACACTGACACATTCCAGGTTGTTTTTCTTCTCTTTTGCATCTCTGGTGGCTTCCTGTGTTTCCTGTGTCTCTCGGTTTGTCTGTGGAGCCTTTCAGTGTCACTCCTTGTTGGTATTTCCTGCAAGGTTACCTACTTGTCTTGTGTGCTCGTGTGGTTTTTCTCCTTCGTGATTGCTGGCTCCGTCCTTTTTGCTTCACCTGTATCCTGTTATCCAATCAGCTGTTTTTAGTGCAGCCCTGATGCGGGGCTTCAGTTATCGCCCTTCCTCTTGTGCTTTGCCTTAAAAGATTGCATTGTTTTATTCATATGTTGTTCCTGCCAATGTTTTCTTTCTTCCTTTTTCAGGCCTCTCTTTGAACCGAACGTCGACGTAACAGTGAGGTCACGTGACGATTACTAAAACAATGACCACCTGACAATAAAGTGCATTTGATCAAAGTGCGTGATGGAGAAAAGTGATCTTTTCATTGTGTAACACTGAAACCACCTGTTTGCCTTGCTCTGAATTAAAGCCCACACCCACACCTCAGAGCAAACATGGCAGCCTACATTGTGTCTTCTTTTTTCTTTCCCACAGTTAACAGGACACAGCAACACTGGAGGCAAACAAAGTTATCTATTTGATCAGTGTCCCTGCTTTGCTCTCACATGCAATGAAGCTGCAGAGTCGCGTCGACAGAGGTGGATCGTCACCGGGGTGAACGTTACAAACCTCTGCTTCTTTGTCAGCCTTGAGTTTTCTAGCAAACAGCAGTGACACGTTGTCCTGCTCAGCTGATGTTTCCTCACTCTGACAGTTGATTTCATCAAATCTGCCTCTGCTCACCGACTTGCATCAGGTGCCAAACAAATTACCGACCACTTAGGAGTCACGAGACGACGACATATCAAATGTTACTGGGGGCACGAAAGGTCACTGACCTGTGAAGGGAAGACATAATCAGCCACGTCCCAGACCCTCTCTCCCCCGCTGTTGTTGGTGTAGCCCACTCCTTTCATTTTGGTGAAGACGGAGCTGACGGCCGTGTCTGTGGACTGGTAACCTTTCTCATAGATGAAAACCCACCTGTGCACGAAACAGAAAGCATTCTGTTCAAAATCCCACTTCACCCCAAAGCAAGGGCTTGCACAAGGACGACACCGGCACTGCACACAGCCATCAGCACAACTACCAGGACAAACGTGCCTGTAGTCATGCAACGCACTGGCTCGTGTTCTTGTCCATTCAGCACCGCAAAGACACAGCAGACGTACTGCATCTCAGCTCCAAACTATCACAGCAGCTGCTGAAAGAAAGCAAAGGTAAAAGTGTTCGTGCTGAGCATTAATAGGGGCGATCGGGGCTCAAGAGTTGGGAGTTCGCCTTGTAATCGGAAGGTTGCCGGTTCGAGCCCC
>NW_005187500.1:664795-666355 GCF_000239375.1 Pundamilia nyererei
GTGGGGGAACTTGCACAATCGGTGGCTGACTAAATACTTTGTTGCCCCACTGTAGTTACATTTTTGTGATGTTGTATTGGCTCTAAGTTTGTGAATGATGGTCTGGTCTTTCCACTGGCCGCGACAATACAAAAAAGCTGCAAGATCCACGGCCCACATCTCGCTGCAGGCACTTTCACTTTGTAAAGTCATTGTTAAAAACATTGAGTCCTCACAGAAACTGAGTGCTGGGTTTGTCACGGCGAAGCTGAAACTTTGCTCACATGAAAGGATTCCAGTTCAGCAAAAAGCAGCTTTACACTTGGGGTGCATCACCTTAAACTCATTTACTTCCTCTGCTTGCGTGTCTGTGTGTGCGTTTGTAGCCACGAGGTAAAGGCAACAGCTGGTGTGCACTGAGCTGATACAGTGTGTACACACACACTGTGACGCATGTGTAGAGCTATTTCATACAGGCTGTGAAAAAGCAATTATCCCCTGGCAGGAAGCCCACAGGACAGCGTGTGGTGCAGCATATCTTCATTCGTCTGCAATGAAAGCTCCTCAGAGCGGCGAACGAGAAGAAGCATCTTTCAAACTGCAGAGTGAAGTCGTAAGCACAAAAGCAGCAACGTCTATCAGCATGGCAAATCGAATTATATAGGTTGGAGGGAGCTGGAGAAAAAATGCGGAGAAACGGGAGAAAAAACAGGGCAAATTAAAGGAATAAAGAAAGCGATGAGCGTGGAAATAATGGAAGCATCTTCCAAAACAGCAGCGTAAGAGAGATGCGTATCTGCGAGCGGCTGGGAGGAGGCTCTTTGATGTTGGGGAGAGTTTCCCACCATACTGTGCTGCTCAGATTAGTTTTTATTTAAAGACAGAATGAAAAGAAAAATAAATCAACCTTCAAGTTAAAGCTAAAAACATAAACAGAGGATTGGGATTTTTTTTAGCATAAAAGTTACAAAAAGAGAGTGCGCTGTGGTTTTCTGGGGCTGTTCTTTATCCCCTTCTACTGCTTATTTGAGTCCAGGTCGCAGGGCACCAGCCCAAACACCCCTCTCCCACCTCCTCCTCCAACTCATCCAGGAGGACACCAAAGCATTCCCAACACACCAGAGATGTAATCTCTCCAGCATGTCCTGGGTCTACCCCAGGGGCCTCTCAAACAACCTGAACTGTGAGGGATTTATGAAGGCCACTCAAGTGTTTATTACATGTGAAGTTTGAGTATGTTCGTCTGTTTTTTCCTGTTTCATTTGATAGATGCTTCCCAGTTAATTACCCAGCAGAATGTCCTCTATGGGAGCGCCTCTGTCTCAGCATCCATGTCTGTAGTCTGTTGCCTGCCTTCGATTCTGTTTGTCCCCTGAGCTGTTGAAGGCTGTTTGCTCAGGCTGCCTCTGCTGTGAGTCCCGATTCACTGAATCCCTGCTTCAGCATCCGAGAGAGAGACGGGCGGACTTCTGCCCTGACCCGTCCGCTTCAAGTCTGAAGAGAGGAGACGGCTTTATAATCGCATCTCCCTCATGCACATCACCACGCCGCTTTAATGTGGCTGCAGGAGGCAGGTGTGTG
>NW_005187500.1:666398-683881 GCF_000239375.1 Pundamilia nyererei
GTGTGTGTGTGTGTGTGTGTGTGTGTGTGTGTGTGTGTGTGTGTGTGTGTGTGTGTGTGTGCCATGAACTTTTTCTGATCTTGATGATTCAGATCTGAATCAGCCGTTTAAAATCACATCCCTCACTTATAAAAACCCGACTTTAAACAAGACACGATGTTAAACTTGTCTACTGCTTTTCCATTTTTGGTCACCAGCAGCAGCAGATGATAATGCGTCTGTGCTCTGTTTGGCAGTGAACTGGGCAGCAGTTGATTGTTATCTGTTTGAGCATATGCCCGGGCATATTTATCACACGCAGCTCCTCAGGTTCTGCTGTTTGGAGGTGCATGAAGGGAAACGTTAGAGTCACACAGCTGCATAAGCAAGTAACCGTGAGATGAAGTGAGATAAGTAAAGGAAACAGGTTCTCCCTTTTTCAGGATGAATTTCCAGCGAATAGCTCCGGCATGTCTAATCAGGTTAGGGTGGGTGGGTGGGTGGTGAGAGGCTGAGTAGACAAACAAGTATGCTGCAGGGGTTTTGTCCAAACATGAAATGGGCAGGAGCTCGGCTCTGTTGTGCCATGTTCACACCTTCTTTTCACAGTCAATCATAGTGACTCTTACAACTGTCATTTGTGCCTGTTTGCTGTGTCAACAATAACTGCAGTGACGGTATGTGTCCCTGCACAAGCCCAACATCTTCCTTTCACTTTCCCCCCACTCTATCCACACAAAGTGAACTCTGGGTCACTCGGGAGGGAAGTTCCAGACAAGATGAACTACACAAAGCGATGCAAACCCTTTCTCACCATTTCCTTACAGCTAAAAACAAAAAGAGAAAAAGGTGTGCAGGTCTTACCCGATGATGTAAACCAGAACCCCCAGCTGGATGAGCCGGCACACCACTCCCACCCTCCTGTTCCTCACCAGCACCTGGCGGGGAGTCTCATACTCAAAGAAGAAGTCGGAGAGGGCGCCGGTGATTTGGTTCTTCATCTTCTCTCACAGCTGACCCGCAGGGAAGAGGGTCTCTGCTTCTCCTCACTTGCATATAAAAACTCCCAAGAAATTCTTTTTTCCTTTGTTCTTCACTTGTGTCCTCTGCCTCCTCTCATGAATAATCTCTTATACTCTTCATGTGAAGTCCTAAAGTCTAAAGACTTCCTCCTCCCTTCCTCCTCTCTCTCTCTCTCTTGCTCTCCGTCTCTCCTCCTCCTCCTCTCTCTCTGCACTCGGTCGCTCTGTTATCAGCCTGTTGCCTTTTTGCGTAACTTGACCGTTTCCGTGCATCTCCTGGCTTTTCTCAGGAGACATAATAAGCACAGAGACATCTGTCGAAATTTACTGTTAACTTGGTCTGCAAGTTTCAATAACTTAACAGTTGCCACACACAAGCACCGGATGCCCTCCTCTCTTTGAGCAATCAAACCTTATCAGCCACGCTGACACTCTCTTCCTGCGTGCTACACAGAGATAGAAGCCACAGAAGCTAAGCATAAACACGGTGCATCTTCCACAGTTCTGCATGTTTGCCCACTCTCGTCTCACCGTTTGTCAGGCAGTAAGCCTTCTTAACTTTTATCAACACCATGTGTGGGCGCACGCCGCCAAACACTTTGATTTTCTCATCCAGCTCAATAATTCAGGCCCCTTCTCTCCATTCTCATGCCGACGGCTGCTTTGCATTTTCTAATCTTCACAAAGGGAAGTCCAAATGGCCTCATGAAACTGTGAGGCTTTGAAAAATGTTGCTTCCACTTGTGAGCATTTCTTGCCTTCTCGCTCCCGATATAAATAAACGGGGGCATCTCGTCTGGAGTCAAATCCAAATCTAAATCTGGTTAAATCTAAAAGACACGAGTACATGCTGGGAATCGCCACAAAATGCCATGCATAGAATTTAGTGGGATTGCAAGGATTTGGAAGGATTTTAAGGATTTTGCAAAAAAAGGGCTGCATGACAATCAAAGTATTAAATGAAACGCTCTGTTAGCACAATTGGCACAAACTGCTGTTTTTATAGGCACACTGGTGGATAAATGACTGAGAAACAAGAGCGAGCGTCAGATCACTTTATAATTCAGGCACTTTTCCAGAGTCAAATGAATGTTTTCCCAGGGTGACATGCAGTGTGGCCCTGACTCCTGTGCTCCAGAACAACCCCGAGACTGAGGCTGAGCGTCACAATATGTGAATGAATGAACGCACCACGAACAGGAGGGGCTGGATGAGCCTCAGACTGACAGTAACTGGCAGAGACAGACTGAAGTCACGACTCGTGAATGACTGCGTAGAAAGGATTAGTGCTGACTGCATGCCTGAACTAACTATCTTCACTGAACTAGTTCCCGTTGCTGTTTTTCTTCTCCTCTGCCTCACGTACGTGCTGTTGGAGCAGTGAACTCTCATGAGAAACGTGGCCCAACCTTCAAATAATGAGACCAGTGCATGTAAAAGTAGCCCGCAGGGTTATGGCTGGTGATGGAGGACGCCGTGGCGGGCAGACTAACAGGAAGAAGCACAAAGACAGAAGCACAAATTCCACAAAATGGTAAAGGGAGGGTGAACACGGGAGGAGGGGACAACACTGTGCACTGACAGGAGACACAGGTGGGAACGAGGCACAGGTGGGGACAGTGAGCACGGCAGCTGTGTTTCATGGCTTCCTGTCACAGCACCCGTGATGAAAGCACCACGACTCTGTTTGCTGAATGTTGCGTTATTCTGACTTCTGCTGGTTCAGTCTAGTCTCAGGCTCTTTGAGTTTAGTTACACAGGTTCTGCTTTTGGTTACAGTTCATATCCAACCCCCCCACACACACACACATTAGGCACCTGTGTGTAGGGCTTTAGTTTGCATGTGTTCTTTGTTGTGGTGTCTGCTTCTCTACCTGGTCTGGGATTCATTCATGGACTTGTTTTGTGTCAGGCGCTTGTGAAGCATCAAATAAAGGTTAGTTCTTTAACATGTTCAGCTCTTTGTCTGCCTCGTGGTCCACATTACCACCATCACGCACAGAGAAAAGGTGAAGGGTTTGTTTACAGCTGACTGTATTTAATAACTGGTCTAAGATGTGAAGACAACAAACAGGTATTTAAATGATCCTCCATCATGTTCCAGTTGCAGCTGAGGAGGACTGAAGACAGTGGAGAGAAGGCACTAATGAGAGTAAAGCCTCCACAAAGCAATCATCAATGTAGAACAAGTCAGTGGGATAAAGTTATCCAGAGGGTAACTTTTTTTCTTGCTTGTCGGGGCAAGAGCCACGATTCGCTCCCGGGAAAGGAGACAAATTCCTTTGGGCTTGCGTCAGGAAGTGCGTCCGATTTAAACATCTACAAATCGAACATGGGAGCTGCTCGCTGTGACGACCTCTTGTTAGTAAGGGAGCAGCTGAAACAGCATTATCACACACGGCCCAGATAGCAAATAGTCATTCAATTAATGTTTAATCAGCATCAGTTCAATGTCCTCCTGCTATCTGGGGGATCTATAAGAACTAGTGATGGGAATTCCCAGTCTCTTTAGATTCTTTATGATATGCTGTTCTTGCAGACTCTACACTCGGCCTCTGTGTTGTCTATAAAATTCAAACGGTTCCAGATAGAAATACATTTTCAATCTTGAGCCGAGCCACAAACAACCTGCACAGGCTCCTGAGAACTGTCCACCCATCAGTGCAAGGGGAAGATGAAACACAATCAGCTGAGTGTGATATTAACGAAGATGCCAGTGTGTCTAATGCACCTGCTGCTGCTGCATCTACAGCATCTTGCAGTACACCACCATCACCACCTAAACCAACCCAGAGCTCTATGAGAGCATTTTTGCAGAAGTCTGTGACCCAGCAAGACACAACTCAGCGGATAAAGACCTGAAAACGATTGCACTTGATTTCCAACTATTTTCAGTTGTGGATGATAAAGGATTCAGAAAGTTTATTCATGCACTGAATCCTATGTTTGTAATTCCAAGCAGGAAAACACGCTCCCAAAAAATCCTCCCAGGCCTGTCTGACAGAGAACACGCATCTTCTTTTTGTTTTGCACATTAATTTATCTTTCATTGTGTTGTGGTTTGCAGTGTTTTGTGTTGATTCACTTTAAATTTATTTAAAAGGAAAAAGCTGAAAATGTAAATGGTCCAAAGTTGAACTGTAAATAGTTCTTTTTGTATTTTATAATGTATTTTTTTAATTTTAGGTGGAGTGAATAAATAAAAGCATATTTATATAATAAACATACATAAATAAAAAAACTTTTTTTACATTAGTATTTCATGTTGTGCATATTTTTATTGTTGTTGATAATAAATTAATTAAAGCAACAAAACAACCTGAAGAAAGAGCCGGCTCTCTAAAAAATCCCATCACTGATGTTGACATGTGTCAGTGGGGCTGTTCATGATTCTGTCTGCATGTTGTAATATTAATACTGACTTTAATGACTGACCACAGACTTTTGGAGCTAGAAATAAGAGTGGCACAGTAACCGTTTCTTCATCACACATGGACGGCTCTGGATCGGGTTTGTGTTCTTCTGCACTTTGCACAGCTCGTGTTTTGAGAACAGATGTCAGGTTTATACGGTGAAATTTGGAAGAGTGTAGTTCTCCTCTGACTGACTCCGGCTGAATCCACATGAATCTCAGCCCACAGGAAAACAGTCCCATCAGCTCCTGACATCAATAATCTGTCAGTTGCCCCTCAGTGATTTAAAAAAGAAATTCCCAAATGCCTAAAAGCCGTGGTTCCGTAGTGTTTTGATAAGCTGACTACGTTAATAAGATCTTGGTACAATCCTGGTTATTAATGACATGTCTTTGTTTATCAATTAATCCATTTTTACTATATAATCCACAGATTTTCATCTCACGCAAACTCGTGCTCGTAAAGTTAGTGTTAGTCTGACCTTTAGGGTGATACTAGCTGTCAGAGTTTGAGTGGCAGTAACAACGCAGGCGGTGAGAAACCGAAGGACACCGAGGAACAGTGAGGAGCGCCGCACCTGTAGAAATAAAGTGCTTTTCACCACAGGAAGTGAGTAACGTTAAAAAAAACTGTTGCAGTCGCTCCCATCTCATTTATTGTTTCATGTCCTCCAAACTAGAGTGATGTTAATGGACTAAGAAGTGTAAAGTGTGTATATATCCTGTTCTGTAGAGCACTCTTGTATTGCTTATACTGCAGTTTAAGTCACACTGGTGTCTGCTATATACTCCCTAAGACACACCTATTGCCTTGAGAACTGTTTAAACTGTGGCACAGATTCATCCCTCAGAGATGCTGGTTCATACAGACATGATGGCGTCACACAGCTGCCGCAGATTTGTCGGCTGCACATCCATGATGCCAACCTCCTGTCTTACATCATTTATGATGTAAGGAGTGGCTCCATCTTTCTCCTCTGAAATCTCTATCAGCATCAAGTCACCAGCTGCCGCTCACTGGATGTTTTGCTCTCAGCTGCTGATGCTGCCACCAACAGCCATGCCGCGTTCAAAGTCACTGAGGTGAACTCAGTCGCTTGCTGCCCTTAAAGACAGTTGAATAGCTGTACCTAATAACGTGGCCGGTGTAGTAAAGGCAAACTGTATGGATATGTCCAGGAGGTCAAAGGGCTGTGCGCCAGTACAGGACGTATGTTACTACGTGCTATAAACGCGACCTATGACGTCAAACCTCTGCGCCGACCACGTGGGAAGGTTTTTTGTGCCGAGGTAGCAAAACATCCGCAGTGCCGCTCGCTGGTCTGGCAGCGAGTATGACAACAACTTTATTTTCTTCATTTCTGGCGTGAAACAATCTGAAAAAGGGCCCTCGGCGGTTTCGCTCCCACAGTCACTTTTTCCAGAACATGCCTCACGACCCCGACCCTCCTCCGGCTAAAAGATTCAAGCCGGGATCCGTGTTTTTCCGCCTCGACAAGAACAAGCCTGGAATGCTGCTGCCTAGAAAGGGAAATGCGAGCACTCCGATAGACGTCCAGAGGAAGCAGCTTCCCATCTATCAAGCGAAGCCTCAGCTCCTGAGCCAGCTGAGGCAGCTGCACGGTGCTGTCCTCATAGGTGAGTGTTCACAGCTACAGCTAGCTGCTGCTACACCTGAGGCCAGCCGCACACGTGAACAACACCATACTCTGTAGTTTATCTTAAACTGCCTATTTTGTGTTGGGTTTGTGGGTAGAAAGTCTGGCTCACGTCTCTTCACAGACATGTGTCTTCTGTTATTTCTGCCCACGTGATAATCAAAAGTATGCAACGTTAAATATATAAATAGAGTTCAAGTTTGCTTTGGGCTCCGCCCTGTATCTGTATGTGTCAGATAACTCAGTCCTGTGTGATCCGGCAGGTGAGACCGGCTCTGGGAAGACCACTCAGATCCCTCAGTATCTGTACGAGGCTGGCATCGGGCGGCTGGGCATGATCGCTATCACTCAGCCCCGAAGAGTTGCTGCCATCTCACTGGCAGGAAGGGTGGCAGAGGAGAAGAGGACTCAGCTGGGGAAGCTGGTACTCACGATAAACGGGATTCCCGTCTGCTGTGGACACCGGAGTTGATGCCTCTGCGTTGTTGACGTCTGCGCTGTGTTTCTGTTGCTTCCTCTTAGGTTGGCTACACGGTGCGTTTCGAGGATGTCACCTCCCCTGAGACAAAGCTGAAGTTCATGACTGATGGTATGCTCCTGCGCGAGGCCATCGGAGACCCCCTGCTGCTGCGCTACACTGTGGTGGTCCTGGATGAAGCTCATGAGCGCACTGTGCACACCGACGTGCTCTTTGGTGTGGTTAAGACGGCTCAGCGCAGGCGCAAGGAGCTTAACAAGATTCCCTTGAAGGTAGGAGCAAAGTTCACACGTGTTGTGACTTCGCCGTTTCTAGTAAACGCAGTGTGAATCGCCTCACTGCATCTGCTCTAAAGCCTGCACCTGGTGTCCTAACCTCCACAGGTCATAGTGATGTCGGCCACGATGGATGTGGATCTGTTCTCCGAGTACTTCAACAAGTCCCCCGTGTTGTACTTGGAAGGCAGGCAGCACCCCATTCAGATCTACTACACCAAACAGCCACAGTCAGACTACCTGCAGGCTGCTCTGGTCTCCATCTTCCAGATCCATCAGGTAGTTTCTGTGTCTCCTATTTCCAGTTTAGATGAAGCCAAACAAACGCACCGCTCTTCTTAGCATCATTATTGGAAACACAGGTTACGTTCTGTCGTGATGACGATTTTCCACACACGGTCATGCAGGAGGCTCCTTCATCACACGACATCTTAGTCTTCATGACGGGCCAGGAGGAGATTGAGGCACTGGCGAGGACGTGTCGGGACATCGCCAAGCATCTGCCTGACAGCTGTGGCCCGATGGTAGTTATCCCACTATATGCATCTCTGCCCCCAACACAGCAGCTCAGGGTCTTCCTGCCAGCTCCAAAGGTACAAACATGTCTCAACATCTCACACTGCTGCTCTCAGCAGTATCTTCTGATTTAGACATTCAGCATCATGTTGTAAGTCTTGCAAACGTTTTTCTCTCCAGGGCTGCAGGAAAGTCATTCTCTCCACAAACATCGCCGAGACATCAGTTACAATCTCTGGGATCAAATACGTCATAGACACGGGGATGGTGAAGGCCAAACGCTTCAATCCAGGTGAGAAGATTCAGATTGCAAATTCACAAATCATGCAGAGAGAAATACTTGTGCTTGAGTCTTTCCATTTAATACTAAGGGGGGGGGAACACGGTGCACCCGACCCCTGCAGCGCCTCCTGCGGGTAGTGGGCCTGCAGGAAGATGGGTCCGTGTCCCTTTTTCACACTGTGCCCCATGGATTTAGGCCCAGCCACCAGACGCTCGCCCGCAGGCACCCTCCCTGGCTCCAGGGCAGGGCCCCGGTAACCCTATCCCGGGCAGGGGAACTGTTCCCTCGATGGGCTTCTTCTGAATTGTTCTTAGTCTGGTCCCTCGGTTGGGCTGCTGCCCCTGTGACCGGCTCCGGATAAGCAGCAGAAGATAGATGGATGGAAAAAAACCCACAAATGGGAAAAAATGTGGTTTCCAGGGTTTTTTGTTTGGCTTGTGACCCTTTGAAAAAAGTCGAGCCCTCCCCCGTGATCCTAAATTGAACGGCACAGATAAGGTGTTCTCCTAACAGCGCACATGATGTGACTCTCAGACAGCGGCCTGGAGGTGTTGGCGGTGCAGCGTGTTTCCAAAGCGCAGGCGTGGCAGCGAGCAGGCCGGGCTGGCAGGGAGGACTCTGGCTTCTGCTATCGTCTTTACACTGAGCAGGAATTTGACAACCTCGTCCCCACGACTGTTCCTGAGATTCAGAGGTAGGCTGTGGAGTCTGCTCTACACGCGTGATAGTAAAAATCCACCTCACGTGTCTCATTGATTTAGCTGTGTGTGATGCTTCTCACCCGCAGGTGTAACTTGGCAGGTGTGATGCTGCAGCTCATGGCTCTGGGGATTCCAGACGTGACAAACTTTGATTTCATGTCCAAACCTTCTCCAGGTAAGATGCTGTCAGTCAGGAATCCCCTCTGGTCCTCCGGTAAGCGATGCAGAGTTAGCTGTAGTAGTGCTTTGTGTTTTCCACCAGAGGCCATCCGTTCTGCTGTGGATCATTTGGAGCTGTTGGGAGCTGTGGAGAAGAAGGACGGGCAGGTGTTCCTCACCACTCTGGGAAAGAAGATGGCGAGCTTCCCTCTGGAGCCCAGATATGCCAAAGTAAATCCTGCTGGTTCTGCTCTGATATTCTTTGTACATTTAGTCAAAGACAAAGTGTCAGCTCACAGCAGACCCCTCTGTTTGCTCCACGCCGCAGACCATCCTGCTGTCCCCAGACTACTCGTGTTCTGAGGAGATTTTGAGCATCGTGTCGCTGCTGTCTGTGGACACCGTGCTGTACAACCCTCCGGCCCGGCGGGACGAGGTGCTTGCAGTGCGCAAGAAGTTCATGTCCAGTGAAGGAGACCACATGACGCTGCTAAACATTTACAGAGCGTTCAAGAAAGTCAGTGGCAACAAGGTGGGTGCGATGAACACAACTAGTGAAAATACATAAATGAAATCGTGCTGCTGAGCTGTCACGTGATCTCTGCTGCTGTAGGAGTGGTGTCGGGAGAACTTTGTCAACAGCAGGAACATGGGCCTCGTGAAAGACGTCCAGGCACAGCTTAAAGAAATCTGCCTTAAGGTACATCTGCTGACCTCTGCCAGCACACAGTTATTGATTCTCCCGGGAATCGCTGTTTATCCTGATCAACTACAGAGTATTTATTAACATTTAATGTGTGAATATTATTATGAATGTGCATCATCTCACAGGCTAACGCCTCCGGGGCTATTTTGAAAACAGCGAGTTGATGAATGGGTGCTTTCCTCCTTGATCTCTGCTGCACACCTGTCTTTGTGCGTCTCTGCGGTGAAGTCATGTGACCTGTCTAATAAGTCACGTCTTGTTTTCCCAGCTGAACCTGAAACTGGAATCGTGTGGAGCAGACACGGCGAGCGTTCGCCGCTGCCTTGCCCACGGGATGTTTGTCAACGCTGCCGAGCTGCAGCCCGACGGCAGCTACTTGGCTCTAGACACCCACCAGCCCGTGGCCATCCACCCGTCCTCCGTCCTTTTCCAGGCCAAGCCAGCGTACGTGGTCTTCAACGAGCTGCTGCACACCTCCCGCTGCTACATGAGAGACCTCTGTTTGGTCGACGCCGACTGGCTGCTGGATGCAGCGCCCGAGTACTTTGGCCGCAAGCTCCACCTCAACAAGAGCTAACCAACAAAGAAACGGGCCGCCTGCCACAAAGACTCTTATTGCAAGTTGGTGCAGAACGTTCGCTGTGTCGTAAACTACTCTGGATCTCACTACCTCCCAGTTGACAAGCTTTGGGCATGTGTCACTGAAGCAGAAGTCTGCATATCGAAGCTTGACTTCCTCCGGACTGTCATTCCAATTTTATGAGCTGTAATTTCTTCTTCTCGTCATTTGGCCACACGGTTGGCCTGAAAAGCCAGTTTGCTTTGAAGTGTCTTGCTTTGATTCTTTCAGTAGTTGCATGCATTTACACAGCACAGGTAACCTCAAAGGAGCACAGCACGGGGCTGTTCTCCACCATGTTCTTCTTCATTGCTACCAAATAGCCATGAAAACGCTACAGCAGACAGATCAGTGGCTGCTCTACTCTGAAGGATGAGTTTTTCAGGAGCTAAGAAAAGCACTCTGATTGTTTGGGGTCTACATGAAGTGGTCTTACAGGGGTTTCTTTATGCAGTCAAAGTAGATTTGTTTCAGTCTACTGTCAGCTGTTCCCTTATTCACAACATGAAAACAAACGCAGCGTGTCACACTGACATGGTTTCACTTACACAGCCTTGTTAGCTCGTGCATGCTCTTCTTCCCATCTGCAGTCGTGTCACCGTCCAGCATGCCTTCCTCTCCAGGTTCTGCTCGTTGCTGTTGGTCGTGCAGATGCCCACGCAGTCACCACACGTACGTGCAGACGCGTGCGGCTCCGTCACGCTTCGTAGAATGTAAATGACGGCGTGTTGATGAACAGGACGGAGTGTCTTTTTTTTACACGTTGGACTCAGGATTGTAAAATATAACCTGAATAAAATACACAGTTTCTAACTTTGTAGTCAAACGCTGAATGCTTTAGAGAATTATCAAAAGTTCTGATCTGCATGAAGTTTATTGGAACGAATGCACGCCTGCCGGGGCTCCTCTCTGCGTGGATCATCTGATCCTAATACATGTTTGTTACATATTCTAATAAAAACGAATCCACCTGACTCGGCACACGTCAGTCAGGTTCTAACATGTGTTTAGTGTTGTTGTGTTATGGCCATAGTATGGTTTGAGCACTGTGCGAAAGTCTTGAGCCACCTCGTTTTTAAAAACATTTTGCTTCCAAGCAGACGACCTAAGTGCTTTTGAGCAATAGTTCTCCAGGCTAAGCTCTCCGTTGGATGCTGGATGCTTTTTCACTCATTTTCAGTTCTGACCATTTTCAAAGGAACGTTTTGGGTTTTTTAAATTTATTTATTTATTTATTTAGGACAGTGCATGTTAATGAACATAAATGTAAAAAAAAAATTACATGAATGTAAACATACCAGATTATAGCCAAGGGCTAATTTCCATCTGTTGTCCTTAAACATAAAAAATAGACATAATTCATAAAAATTCATCATTCATTCATAATAAAAACTCCATCACCAAACTTACACATACACACCATTCTGTTCCCAAATAAAACATTAAAACTATACAACTCATACATGATCACACACACGATTTGTCCATAACCAGTTTTTAACCTTTGCCTTAAACAAACTGAGTGTAGAGCATTCTCTAATGGGCTGAGGAAGACTGTTCCACAGATGGCCTCCTGGACAGAGAGGACGTTCTGCCCAAATGCTGTCTGTCTGTGGGGTATAAACACGTCTCCTCAGATTGTAGCTCGAGTGGTCCTGTCTGAGCTTTCTTTATGCCTAATGAACTGCTTTAGTGGTGGTGGAGCAAAGGAGTGTAAGACTTTATATATTAAACTCACTCTTTTAAGTTTCACTAAGTTATTGAAGTTCAGTAATTTCTGTTTTTTTAACACATGACAGTGGTGGGAGGTCGGTTTTTTGTCAAGTAGTTTTAAACTTCTTTTATAAATGTTTTCAATAGTTTTAAGTGTTGTTGGACAAGCAAGTGACCAGGACGTCAAACACTAGTCCATATGAGAGATGATCACTGAGTAAAAATAAGTTTTTGCAACATTCATATTTAAATTATTACGTATATGATTAAAATTTCGATTATTACATTTAAGTACCTGGGACACTTTATGTGACTCTTGAAGGATAATGTTGGGTCTAGAATGACCCCAAGATATTTAAATTCTGGAGCTAATTCAAGCTCTGCTCCATCCAGGAATATGTTTGACTGCTTCAAGTTTCAGGGGCGTTTTGAAAAATACACACTGACAGTTTTTGAGGTGTTCAACATTAGGCATCAGTCTAATTATTATTCAAGTCTCTTAAACAGCCAACACTTTGCATAACTTTGAGGGAGAAGCCAGTGTTGTCTCCACATACAACCTGTCATATCTTTAGACGCTGTGTTACTATATCATTCGCTCCCATTTCTTTATTTGAATCAACAGAAAATGCCAAAGATGACATTTCCTCCAGGGGCTCTTGTGCTATGATGGAGTTATGATTTTGACCCACCATGCAATACTATCAGAAGAGTAGTGTGTTTGTTTTTTAGCATGATATTGGTCACAAACACTCTGCCAATGCAGTAAAAGTAGACCTGGATAGAAAAGCACGCAACAGCGCACCATCAGTCGTGGCCTGACGTCTCCATCGCTGAAGCAGTGAAGCAGCCGACATGCAAAGAAGAGCTTTGAATGTCCGTTAAGAAGCCCGGACGACTCTTCCTGAAGACTACTCAAAGAAATGGCAAGACTTGTCTAAGAGAGTTTAGGCTGTGATGAAGAATAAAGTGTTCATACCAAATATTTGGACTTTCAAGCTCATTAGAAGTGCACAAACTCTGTTTTTGCCTCATGTATTTGCGTTTATGTTTCAATGGACTTATTTCCCATTGTAGTAGCAAAACGGAAATGAGAAGCGTCTCAAGACTTTGACTGTTCATTGAGTCACTTCAGTACACAGGATCTCCCTGCTGCCGTTCAAAGACAGGTTCACAGACGCTGTCTGCGGGCTGTTGAAACACTGGAAAGCAGCTCCATCTGCTGGCGGGAGGGATTCACATGATGCACCTGATCAGCGAAGTGTCTGTTTTACTTTGGCTGATGCAATCCCGTCCTTAGGAACCTCAGTCGATCATGTATGCACACACACACTGAAAAGGGAAATTCCTACAAATGCACTACGGTAAACCAATCGAAACAAACCCCTCCAAGCTTTTCAGTAGCAGAACTGAGGCTGGGACTATTTTATTGAATCTTGACAGTTTTTAAGCCAAAACGGGGTTTAACTCTGGAGCAAAGCCTTATTAAATCTCGCCCCTGCACGCAGATATTTTTGCACTTAATCTCCTTACATATGTATTTGTAAGCGTTTCTGTTTTAGTGTCACAGCGGTTTTAGATTTGTAGCCACACTGTAAAAAGCTGCAGCGCCCTCTGCGCTCGCTGCTTTGAACTGCAGGGGGCGCTGATGTGTAGACAATCGTCTACACACACGAAATTTTTCCAAATAACTTTAATTAGTTTATTTATTATTTATTTTTCCCGTTATAGTCCTTTTTGTCGTATTCGGTGTAGTTTTTTAATATTTAAAATTGCTGTTTCGTGTCTTTCGCTTTTAGAGTATTACTTCCGGCGCAAAGAGTATCTGGGTCAATGTGTCCTTCCACACGTGCTGTCGGCGTCTTCTAGAAGCAGCGTCGGTAACCGGTGTTCACGGTTAGCTCTGCGGCACTGAGCGCATTGATTCTGTCGTGACAGGTCGTGGTGTTTTTGTACAATCATGCTAAAGTCAGTCGTCCGTGCGGTGGGAGCAGCTGCTCGCCTTTCTTCAGCCAGCACCTCCGCAGCGCGAGTTCTGCCCCTCAGCTACCCGGCACTGCGCTCTCCGAGTCCGGCAATAACTCGGCCCTTCACCCGGTCTCTCTGGATGTTAAGTAATAACGGAGCCTCGTCTGGATACAGGCCCAAACTCTTCAGCTCCAAGGTGTTGAGTCCGTCGGTGTCGTGTGGCTGTGGAGGACTGCACACAGAAGGTGACGTTTGGTTTAATCTGCTTTATACAAGCCAGGCAGCCAATAAACGTAACATTAGATGGATCCGGCAACTTGGACTGCTTGGATCAACGCGTCCTTTACAATTTAAAGGGGTAAAAAAAGATTGTTTAACGATCGTTATAGACTGAGATCAGCATCTCCGGAGTCTTTCACCTTAAACTGTGATTAGTGGCTGTCACTGAAAAAGGCTCTTTGATCATTCAGCACACGTGACACGTGTAGGACTGTTCGTAGTGTCAAACGAGAAGTTTTTGGACAGCCACAAAGCAGATGTTTCATTTCCAGCAGTCTTACCAGCACCCGTGTGTTGTGTAAAATGTTAGAATCAGCCTCGATGGTCATTTTAATTGTCAAAATGAAACCTTTAAACAAACTGCATCACGTCTCATGATGAAACCATAACCTCTTTGTTCAGGTGACAAAGCTTTTGGCGACTTCCTGTCTGATGAAATCAAAGAAGAGAAGAAGATCCAGAAAAACAAAAGTCTTCCTAAGGTGTCTGGAGGATGGGAGCTGGAGATGAATGGCACAGAGGCTAAACTCACAAGAAGTGTTTCTGGAGAAAAGTAAGTCTGCTAAAATGTGTGGGCAGCGTGGCGTGACAGACCAGCTCACCGTATTTCTGCTCTTCACAGAGTCACGGTCACATTCAACGTCAACAACAGCATTCCTCCCAACTTTGAGGAAGAAGTGGAACAGACACAGCAGAAATCAGCAGAAGAGGAGGTGAGGCACAGCCAGTGGTTTGACGAGGTTAAGCTTTTTAACACTGACCTGTGTGTCATTCAAACATAACCAAAGACGCCTACGAAAGACAACAGACGATTTAGAAAAGAACTTAAACTTGTATCTTTAAGCACTTCGTTGCTAGCAGCCTGTCACAAAAACATTTATCCCCATTTCTTTAGTAGAAACTGTGAAAAACACGCCAGCGATGGTTGGACGCAGTTTGACAGGTTAAACATTGTATTTCTGCAACAACAAGATGATTCCCAAAGAGCTGTCATTGCAGCATGTTGTGCAATATGGCCTTTTAAAAACATCTGAGGAAACTGGACAACAAGTGATAGGCCTAAACCAGGGGGGTCCAACTCCAGGCCTCGGGGGCCAGTGTCCTGCAGGTCTTAGATATCACCCTGCATCAAGTGATTAGTTCGTTACCAGGCCTCTGGAGAACTTGAAGACATGTGGAGGAGGTCATTTAGCCATTTAAATCAGCTGTGTTGGATCACCGGCCCTCGAGGCCTGCAGTTTGACACCCCTGCCCTAAACTATCTACAGCAGATGAAGAGTGTCTGAAAGCTGCGTCCTTAAGAAATGGATGAAAAAATACAGCAAAGATTTGACAGAGAACACGAGAGAAGTTCGTTTATCTACTGCGACCTCATCAGAAATGAAGTGAAAGGCTGGCTCTCAAGAAGCTGTTGAACATTAGTGAGGAATCTAAATGTGAGAGTTTTCTTTCAAATCATAGTCGGTACGTACAGAAAAGGTCAGGAGAGGGAAAACAGGCTCCGACTGTAAAACAGTGGAGGCTGCATTTCAGCCAGCAGTGCTAATATTAGAGAAGATGGCCTTTTGTTAGTCCAAGAGATGGAAAACATCTCTGTTAGCGCGCTCGTCAAACGCAACAAAAGCTGAGTTGAAGAATAAAGACGAATATTGACTTTCAGGCTCATTAGAATTGTATGAACTCGTAAGTTTGTCTTCTACACTGTTTTCATATTAGTTTACTGTGTTTTCATGTCTGCACTCGTTTCAATAGACGCCTCCTCCATTTGCTCATTTCCTAACAACACTTAAACGCTTGCACAGCGCCGTAGGCGGCTCCTGCCTTACACACTGACGTTTTTAACCTTAACGTTTCACGTATTAAGCTTTTTCCCCCTTTTTGCAGCCGGAGATTGTATCAACACCCAACTTTGTTGTTGAAGTGACAAAGCAGGCTGCCAAACATTCCCTGGTGTTCGACTGCCATTTCCCTGAAGATGAGGTAAAGTCAAATAAAATGAATGTCTAATATTGCCAGTAGGAGCAGTACAGTGCTCAATACTGAACAATTTGTATTTTGTAGATGAGTCACGGTGAGGGAGAAGAGGAGAGCGACATCTTTGCCATTCGAGAGGTCAGTTTTCAGCCACAGGGAGATTCAGAGTGGAAGGAGACGAGCTACAACCTCAACACAGACTCTTTGGACTGGGTGAGAGCCGAGGCAGTACACACAGCAACGGTTCAATTATAACAGTCACTGAAACCAACGCTGTGTTCAAGGTTGCTTACTTTCTTGTACTGTTTCTCAGGCCCTGTATGACCATCTGATGGACTTCCTGGCTGACCGTGGGGTCGACAACACCTTCGCCGATGAGCTCACGGAGCTGAGCACGGCCATCGAGCATCAAGAGTACATCAAGTTCCTGGAAGACCTCCAAGGCTTTGTCAAATGTAATTAACCTTACTTCAGTGCACATTCTGGGAGAGTTCGAGGTGAGAGGGTACAGTAAGACTAAAGCACTCGGCGGTCCATCGATATGTTTGATGACCCTAAAAGACTGATGATGCCATCGGCCAGCAGCTGTCACGTGGCTGCAGATGTGCTTTTTGTGATGCTATTTTTCTGTAACTTGAGGTTCAGACACAAATGTATGAAAAGAATTACAAGTTGTGGTCATGTGTATAATCTGCTTTGTTGCAGTCAATATTTAAATATTCTAACAGTTCTCAAGCCAGTAATAGGACAATTTGTCAAAGTGAGACGTTGAACATTTCAATAAAAATCATCTCTTTGGTGTAAATGTGACAGCCTCTGATTTTAAAGCGTGACCACCTGGCTTTGAGTCTAAAGTGTGGCTGGCTGAGCAGAGTGTGTGGCCTTACTGAATGTGAATCATGTTGGTCAGAGGAAGGAACGGCGCTGTTCAATAAAACGGTTTAATACAGTACGTTTGTCTATTTTCATTTTTACATGTGTTCATACAGTGTGACTTTATTTCATGCACTAAAAAGTCATTTTAATTCATAAACTAGTTTTTGACACTGTCACCAGCAGGCACACACAGCTAAGACCCGTCAAGCACCTGATATCTTGAGCTCTTGCTTGGTCAGTAGCGTTCTGGTTACAAAGCAACAGAAATGTGTCGATTGCCTGCAGCTTCATACATATTCAGATGCAGATATTTGTTTCTAGACAACATTTTTAAAAACTCGTTACTTTTGGCCCTTGAACAGAAAGTAATCCAAGTTTGAAGTCAGTTAAGTTGTTATGGGCTCAAAATGTGGTCATAAATATTTTGTACTTGTAAATCAGTTTCGTATGTGTAAAAAGAATTTGTGTGTGCGTAACAAAGATTTGTGTGTGGACTTAGCCAAAAAAAACCCTGCAAGTTACAAGTACGAATTTTGACCCTATTTTTCTTCCTTTCATCTGATTGGCCAATGTAACAATCCAATCAGAGAACAGATGGGTTTGGCTGTCGGAGGGGCGCTTTTTTGAACTGCAGGTCCTTGAAGGGTGATACAGTTTGAAGCTGGAGGATCTCTATATAAATATCTGATAGCAGCTAGGTCCCCTAACTTTCAGTAGCTGTTGAAAGGATAAAGTTGTGGTATATCAGTGGTTAGAAATACCATCATTACTTTAGGATTAGTTTAACACAAAGTCAGGGCTGACCCAGGACCATTGCTGTGAGTCACAGTGCGCAGCATAAAAGTCCTTTCACATCGGACGCAGG
>NW_005187500.1:684420-686958 GCF_000239375.1 Pundamilia nyererei
GGGTCAAAATTCGTACTTGTAACTTGCAGGGTTTTTTGGCTAAGTCCACACACAAATTTTTTTTTACACATACAAATCCTGATTTACAAGTACAAAATATTTATGACCACATTTTGAGCCCATAAGTTGTTGCTTAAAATGTATTTTGAATATTAAGAAGAAGGAAGAGAACAGGCTGCATTTCCCTGCTGTCATGCCTTCTTTCATTTTAGTAAACAGTCGCACACACAAGTCTAAAGAATCACGTCTGTGAGGCACCAGTGAACAACCAAAGGCTCTGGGTTGGAGTGATTTTGATGGAAACATTTTCTGCAGCTAATAAAAGACAAAGTGGCTGAGCTGATGGTTGATACAGTGTTATCAGTCGTGTGATGGAATATTTGAATGATAGTCTTTTGCTGCAACCACACACGGCGGATTGTTTAATGCTCGCAGCTGAGCTGTATTTATTAAAACTCTGAGCGTTAACAAGCTTGTGCTGTGTCTAAAACTCCGCAGGTGCAGGTTTAAGGGAAACCGTTACCGTTCATCCTCCAGCTTCTTTTTGTTTATGGTATGCTAACCATAGCTGTGTAGCTAGCCATAGCTGTGTAGCTAACCATAGCTGTGTAGCTAGCCACCGCTGACAGACCACGTGACTTTCGCGCATTGCATTGTAGGTACGAGTGGCAACAAAATCAAAACACTGCATCAAGCCTTTCCAGCACCGGTAATCATTAATTCTGCAGTTTTAATCCCCACTTGCATTTTATTTGCCCCAAAAACAGTTCTGTGCAAAACGACGGAGAACACGGCAGCTCCGCACGAAGACAGACGTGACGAAAAGGCAACAAAAAGTAGAGGAGTGAAAGGGTCAGACCCACACGAGCACAGAGTGGAGTAAGGACGTGCTGCCCAACTGTCAGCACGCACATATTCATTATTATATGGTCCTAAGTGTGAGTGCACACACTCACAAAATGTTTAGTTACTTCAGTTCACTGCAACAAGCCCAAGTCCAGTTTTCTAAGGC
Organism: Pundamilia nyererei; assembly: GCF_000239375.1. Classification (NCBI taxonomy): domain Eukaryota; kingdom Metazoa; phylum Chordata; class Actinopteri; order Cichliformes; family Cichlidae; genus Pundamilia; species Pundamilia nyererei. The sequence continues at coordinate 685,433 of NW_005187500.1, forward strand.
ACCTTTGAAAAGCTCGTCCATTTGTATGACCTCTTCTTGGAGCCTGCTGACTTCCTTCCTGAGCATATCTTCCAGTTTTTTCCTTTTCTTTCACTGTCTTCATCTCCCCATCAATATTACAAAGAACCCCCAACAATCAGATGAGCCCTATGAGCAAGGATTTGGTGACAGTAGGAAGGAAAACCTCACTTTAAACAGAACCAGGCTCAGGGAGGCAGCTGTCTGCCACAACCGGTCAGGGTTGAGGGGAGGAAGACGGGCAAACCATATTAATGATGCTAGGAAGGCCCCAACCCCGCCTCCCTGATGTGGGAGCCAACCAATAGGACCACTCCCTCCATAACTGCGACCAGTAAGAGCACGATCATCACCACCTAACAAGGTACCAGTGGTGTGAAACACACACTTGTTGTATTCCACTTGTATGCACAATCATAGTGGGTCACAGGCTGAACAGATATCCACAGGTGGTACGTGGCAGTCAGGTGAACAGGTTGCTGGAGGCAGGAAACGAAGTCAGTGCGTCAGAGGGGAAAAGCCGAGATTCAGTTTGTTAGGATGGGGGACAGTGGGTTTGGAGGATGGGTGCAACACTGAGTGTCCAGGAGCAAAATTCAGTGTTTGGACTGTTTTCTGGGTCTCCCATCTTCCTCTTCATCATCCTCCTCCTCCCTTGGTCTCCTCCTTGAACCTCCCAGTACTGGGCTGGGGGGCAATAACACAATCCTGACTCCATCATGTCTCCATCATCATCACTGTCATTGTTATCAGTGTCACTGAGGAGGCTGAGAGGCTGTCACTCTCAGCCTCCTCATCATCCCAGAACCGCCTCATTTCTTCAGCTATGGGATCTTCTGCTTGCTGGGCCGCGTTTATTTCCATTTCTCCTGCTGGGATCTCTGCTCTGTTATTGACCCAGGGTCCTTCTACTTCCTGAGGTGGATTTATTTCTATGCCTGCTGCTGGAACATCAGCATCTTCCTCATCATTCCGAAGATTGTCCTCCTCCTCATCATGTTGTTGCAGTTGGTTAATAACTTGGCCCAGAACACGGAGGTTTTCTTCAGTTAAGAGGCCGCGCAACAGACCGAATTGAAAGCAGCAGACCATCGAGTGAATCTCTTCAACATCTGGACGCTGTTGCAGTTCAAAAACCAGTTCATCAGCTGGTACCCCTACAACAACAAACAGAAATATTATTGTTATCATTCACATGATGAGAAAACTGTCCACAAATTCCAATTTATGCAAAGTAACTACATAGGGAATATACAAACATACGCCCACTACACTTATTACAGTGTGTTTGCTCCTTCAAATAAAAAAGGCTTCAGTCGATGAGCAGCAACGTGTAAACGTCCTCATGTCAGTTTTCCTCAGCCCTCACTCACTGTTGTAATGCACTATTAAACTAAATTATTAGGATATTGTTACAATTAAGTGCAAAGTCTAAATCCTTTTTATAAAGAGACGTGTATTCCCAGTGCACCAGGAAATACACAGTACCACACAGATGATTTCAGGGC
>NW_005187500.1:688033-696112 GCF_000239375.1 Pundamilia nyererei
TAAAACTTGAGAAACGTTCATGTGTAGAAACAAACTGTCAGATAATCCACGAGAAAAACTGCAAAGAGAGACCACACTCCTGTCACAGCCCTGAAAACAAGGGGAAAGGATCACAGAGTGATATTTAGTTGTCTCTGTCATGCAGTAGTTTAATGCAAAGAGGAGAACGCGTGAAAGCCCCCTGGTGGAGGGTGGAGTCACTACCAGTCGATCCCAGAGAAGGCTTACTAGCCGATGAGTAATGTACAGATCGGGGTCTCTTGATGACAACCATTAATGCAACGTGAAAAATAATAACAATTTTCTTATCGCATTTACATCGTTTTTATGCTTATGGCACCTAATATGAATTAGTATTAACTGTATACACCTTTGCTTTGTCGTGAACCCCATGAATAACAGCTGTATGGAGCTTTTTGATACTGCCTATGGGGAATAACAGTAGCCTTCCAACCGATCACACTCTTACTTTGAATCGGGTTGTCTCTTCGTCCGTCTCCTCTGTCCATTCTTCTGGGATGAAAACAGTCTGGAGGAAACTAAAGCAGCACAGCTCTCAAACTTTAGCTGACTGGTTTCAGACTTTTAAAATGTCCAGAGTGATGACAAAGTCCTTAAAAATGCTGTGAAGTCTTTCAGCTCTTTAAAAACGCGGAGAAAATGTAGACTAATCGCTACTGAATGCTGCGAGGAACGCTGCCAACTGTTTACTGATATTTCTCCACCAACTATCCAAATATAACGATGATGATGATGATGATGAAGATGATGATGATGCACGTCACAGGTTAACTTGGTTTTTCTGGCTCTTCAGTGACGTCATCGACTGAAGCTGCTCTGCTGGTGAAAAAACGTCACTTTGAAGCATTTTTCACAAATCTTTGAAGGTGTAGTGACAGAAGGAGGCCACGAGATGGCGCCATTCTTCACGTAGTGGATACCGTTTGTTGGCTGTTTGGTTTCTGTTCACACCCTCCACGAGTGTTTTGCATAAAGTTTCAAGCATTCCTCAGGCTCATGATTTACGTTTCCTTTCTGGACAAATTAAATTAAGGAAACTCGGGCGAGTCTTTCATTCTTAATTCGCTATTTTAAACACTTTGCTTCCTAAAGCGCATTTTTGTTGCTTTGTTTGCTGAACTGTTTCATGGGCTAAAAACTTGCTAACTCTGTTCTTCAAATAAAATCTGTACTTTATGTTTTCCATTTGGCTTCCTGGATTGACAAATTTCAAAATAAAAGCATTGAACAGTGTGAGTGTCAACATGTGTCGTGTAAGTGTAGAAATATTTCTGTTGTAGGAAAACAGGATAAAATGACTGTTTGGGGCTTGAGCTTAAACTAAAAATGAACTTGTAGAATCAGAAGAAGATACAAGCTTGAGTGCAAAACTTCATGATGGGGGTATTTAGGCCCAACATCTTGGATGTTTTCTACAGAATATCTTTTAATTTTTCTTTTGGGAATGAACTAAAACCCAACACCACCTTGGTCACACACTGGCTGAGTCGCAGTGCGTGACCAGGAGTTGCCAGGCTGTTGTGGCTGTGTATGGTCCTTCCACGTGTTACTGAGGCCCCTATTTGTTAAAAGAATAAACCATTTAATTGCAGATATTCTTCAGAATTCAGTAAATGACACCCAACAAGTGTCAGTAGCAGAATAAGCTGTCCGGCATTGGCAGAGAACATTCGACGAGTTTTTCATGGCCACAGCCCACATACTCAACTCTGCTGCTCAACCCACATTTTCCTTACAAACGTGACACCATTGAAGGGGAAATAAACGGGCTTTCCAGCAGCAAGACCTTTATAGCCAAGAAGCATAGTTACAACAAAGAAAAGACTGAACAAACACAAATTGCCTCAATTTTTGTGCTCAGTTTATGTTTGCAAAAATGAGACAAAGTCACTCATTTTTGTGATAAGAGGACGATGCAAAGGCGAAGCAAGCATTAGTTATCGCTGCAACTCTACAGACGAAGGAAGCCTGTTGCACAGGCTAGGACAGGTACCAGTGAGGTTAGACGAGATGGCACGCTTCTGATACTCAGTAATATCTGGTGAAACATGTGGGAGAGATCTTCTTCCACCTCTGGAGAGACTGTTTTTACTTCCTGCATTGAGCTAGGCAAGGACTAAAATGACTTTCCCAGCATTATTTTTCCAAATAACAGGTGAGATTGGACATGCTGTAATCATATGAGATTCTCAAAAGCTTTTTCTTGTAGGACCACATAATTTTAATGTGATTTTTATTAAACCATGGGACATAAGTTAAACATTAACGTTAAACATCAAATTAAACTGAGTACAGAAATAAATGTTGAAAGGATAGTCTATCATTAGAATCAACTTTTTATCTTTTTTCTGTCTTTGAAAAAATGGTCATAATAAGTCAGACTTTTAACATGATAAACATACATTAGATAAGACAATGTAGCAGTGCAACACAGGAGCTGTTGTTCCCTTTGTACGTACAGAACGGACGTGTTCCAGTGAAAGCCATTCATGACTAAGGACGATACTATGCAGCATTTATAATTCTTTACATTTCTGACTCAATATAACAACAAATTTCAGGGTATTTAGACAACAAGAGGTTTTTAATGTAAATCAAGCTTTTCCCATCATAGCAGATTATATAGGAGCACCAGGTCAGGAAAGACTGATAAAAGGTTTTGAGCTGTCTCGCTGCAGAGAAAGCAGAGATCTGCCAGGAAAGGCAGCTAGGACTGAATGCTGCTCTGCCTCTGTAGTACATAGGCTTTAAGTGACCACGAGCCACTGATGGTGTGACAGATTAATAAGCATGCATAAAGTGGAGCTGTCAGCGAGAGGCTGACACTGGCTTTTGGAACAGTCCAACTCATTTTTTTAATAGTATTTTTTTATCCTGGTGACAACATCCCGAGACATGCAGACGCAGATTAGACTCTAAACCTTCCTCCTTGATGGATCACTTGGATAAGAATTATAGCCCAAGACTGTTGCTCAGTGCATTGGGGCGACCGTGGCTCAGGGGGTTGGGAATCGCATCTGTAACTGGAAGGTCGCCGGTTCAATCCCCGGGGCTCTCTGTCCTGGTCGTTGTGTCCTTGGGCAAGACACTTTACCCTACTTGCCTACTGGTGTTGGCCAGAGGGGCCGATGGCGCGATATGGCAGCCTGGCTTCTGTCAGTCTGCCCCAGGGCAGCTGTGGCTACACCTGTAGCTGCCTCCACCAGTGTGTGAATGTGAGAGTGAATGAATAGTGGTATTGTAAAGCGCTTTGAGGTTCTCGAAAAGCGCTATATAAATCCAATCTATTATTATTATCATGGGACAATGCTCAGTGCACTGAGTGTTTCAGTCTCACTCACAGTGTGTTTGGACATCACAGCTGATTGTCATCAACGCTTGTCGTGTGTGTTTTGTCCTGTTTTTCTCTGCTCTCGTTTTGTTTCTCATTTCCTGTCTCCCCTCACCCCCAGCCGGAGCCTGGTTGCTCCTCTCTGAGCCTGGTTCTTACCGAAGGTTTCTCCTGTTAAAAGTGACCAGCTGTTATATTTTAGTTTCACTAATCATTTTGTCCTGCTTAAAGAAAATCATAGAACATATTGTTTCTTTGTATGGTTAATCCTCTGCTTTCTTGAAGCACATATGCACATATGTATATATGAATAACTGCATTAGTCGTATTAGCCTCCTCATATGGAAACATTCCTTTTGATTTTTTTCACCTTGTCGCTCATTTTGCCCAATAAAATGTTCATATTTTGTTAAACAATGATTACTGTTTTGTTTTGCTGCAAAACAAAGTCTCCAGGATTTTATTTTCTTTTAAAAAAACAAACTACATCATCAAACGTTGGGAGGATGAGTGAGCTGGAAGGAGGAAAGCTGAAAATCTAGACTAAAGAATTTTTGTAGATGTACAAAGTTGGGAATTATAGTCTGAAAGGAGACAATCACTGGAAACTTGATTATCATTTTCATTTTCTTTGTTTTGTGTCTTTGTCTGTGCAGTTCATTACAGGCACTAAAAAAGCATCCTCTGCACTCCAAGTGCGTTTTCACTGATGTAAATGACATTTTCAGATAAACGTTGTTTTAGAAAAAATACAATAAAATGTGCATATTACTGTAGTTTGAATTGTGTTTCTACTTTTATGTGTATCGTATATGTGGGACTGTTCTGGAGAATTCACCTGTTATGAAAAGCCACAACAAAAGTGTGATTTCTTCTCCTCATTGTCACGGTTCTGGGTCAGTTTCTTATATTTTGGTATATTTCTGTATTATGATTTATGTTTTGGTTCTGTAGTTGTGCTATTTTGATTATTATTCTAGATTTAGATCGGTGTCAGTCTGCGTCCTTGTAAATTGTTTCTTGTTTCCTGTTTTACTTTGAAGGTTCGTGTCTGGTGTCAGAGTGTTCAGTTTTACCTCGTCAGTCCAATCCCTCCCAGCTGTTTTCCATTCCCTGACTACTCCCTGTGTATATAAGCCCCGTGTTTCCTTTGTTCTCTGTCGTATTGTTAATGTCTGCTCACCCTCGGTCTCGCTGTGTCTTCTGTTTGCCTGCCTGTTAGTTTATTTGTTTTCCCAGTTCAGTTAGTTTTTGTTCTTCTTATTTTCCTGTAATAAACCGAGTTTCTTAAGTTCACCTCGTTTGGTCCAATCCTGCCTGCAACACTCAGTGTTATTAATAAAGCCTGAACATCATTATTATTTTATTGGAGTGTTGATGAAATTGATTTAATTGCACAATATTTGCTACATCTTTTTGTTTTTTAATCTTTGCTCAAGAATGTTTTGTGTTATTGATTTTGCTTTTTCAGGGGAAAAGATCACAAGTCCCAAAAACTATTAAATGTATCAAATATGATACAAATGCCTTTAAAGAGAGCTCTCGTACTTGCATCTGGTCTGTTTCAGGCTTTCAAAAATCTTTCTTGTGATGGGAGAATTTGATCAGTCAGGTGTTTAAAGTAGCATTAAACACAAAAAACTGTTTAAGCAGTGGACATGGGGGGAAAGAGCTTCAAGTCCACCATGATATGGGAGGGGGGGGAGGGCCATTTGTTGTTGTTTAACCAGAGAGTCGTTTAAGCCGTGAAGCATTTTGTTTCTAGTTTGATTGCATCCTATCTAAGTGAAGTTGTGTGTTGAAAATGTTGGCAAGGATTAAAATCTGGAATTCTTGAGTGGGAGCATCGTGCTGGGAAATGTCTTCCAGGTTTATATCTGTTCCGCTCACAAAGCTGAGATCTGGTTATCTTCTTCCTCCTGCTGAGATACAAACACAAAGTTAAAAACTGTTTTGCCACCTCTGTGCGAGTGACATCTTTGCTGGGTGCTTCAGTCTGTTCCATCTTGGTGTAGCGTGTCGTATGTGTGACTAGCAATGAAGGAATGTGCCCACCTTCTTCCACAAGCATAGTCACATCTTCCAGAGGTTTTCCGTCCACACTTTGTCCATTGACTTCCATCACTACGTCACCCACAAGCAGTCCAGCACTCTGCCCAGGACCCCCAGAAGCAACCTACGAGGCCAAGTAAAAAAAAGTTTACAAGATTTGACACAAAACTGAAGCTTATGACTTTTCTGTGTGTGTGTTTATGCAAAAGAACACAAAAACCTGACTGATGAAAGTCCCAGGACTCTGTGGGTCACAGCCTAATTTAAAGCCAAATCCCAAAGGGCCTTTGTGGAGAGAGCAGAGTCTAAGATGACTTGAGGCATGCGTTTCCTTTGGTGGTGAGTTCTCCTCTACAGAAGTCAGCACACTACTCTCCTTTCCTTCATCAGCTGCATCATCCTCACAGAAAAGAAGCGGAGACAGACCCAGCTGCAGGAGAGAAAACAAAGGAAAGACGTAACAATATCCCAGTATCAGGTGTGGCCTCCAAATGGGTGCACCACCCTCGATGTACACTTGAATCAACTGGAAAAGCAGTGCACGTATGTGGTAAGTGATGGCCACCTGCGTATAAAACTCTAGCCCCTTGGGAGTGATGGTGGTGAGACGGACCTCTCGTCCGCTCAGCTTCACTCTGTCCACAACCTCCTCGTGCTTCAGTGACTCCACTGACTCGTCGTTGACCTCCAGCAGCAGCTCTCCATCCCTCACACCCGCCCTCTCTGCAGGACTGCCTCTGGTCGTTTCACGCAGGACGTGATCTGTTGGTTAATATGTACCCAGTTTATTTAACAGCAAAACAGTGAAAATGATTCAGTTTTCACCAATTTTTCATCATCTCACATGTGCGTCCTGATGGCACTTTCTCCAGTCGTAGAAGAAAACCAAAGCTCTCAGACACAGAGGTCAGGTGGAGTGTTCGGGCTCTATAAGGTAGCTGATGAGGGGTAGCCATGGTGGGCAGGACGGGGAGCCGCCTTTGCGTGTACTTCTTTTCACTCTCGCTGTCGATCACTAAGATGGTGATGTGATCACCACATTTCTTCATCTACAATAAAATATATGGAGATATTATTGTTAGACCAAAGATAACCTGATGTATTATCTGCTGCATCACACAGTTACAAAAAGTCCACAAACCATTTTGCTGAGTGCGGAGTGTGTGAGATCAGACACCATCGCTCCGTCTATCCACACCAGCCGATCTCCCTGACGCACCGCTGCCTTTTCAGCTGCACCTCCTGCCACCGGGTTCACTACAAAGCGACCTTTCTCTCCTACGGAGCCGAAACAGGAGCAGCATCTGAATAACACTGCACAGACTTCGACCTGGACATCTGATCTCAAATCTTAGGCTTCTTGTGATTACAGGGAGACGTTTTACCTTCCAAAGGAGTAACGGTGATGCCCAGACCTGAGACAGGATCCCTGGTGATGTGACAAAGCCTGGGTGGTTTGCAGCTCTCATCCATGTGGGCCAGACGTTGCAGGTCCTGACCTCGGGACACAGCCCGTTCATAATCCTCTCCATCCAGCACTAATAAACACAACTGGCGTCCGCTTACCTTTATCTTCCTAGCCACCTGATTTATACATTTGGAAACGTGACAGATCCAGTTAGACAGCTTTGTGTTGCTTCTCTGGTTTCTATTTAACTATGAAGGAAGCTTGTCTTACCTCAGGGTGAGGAACATCATCAATATAGCAGTTGTTGACTTCTAGCAGTCTGTCTCCGTCTCGAAGGCCGCTACGCTCTGCGACCCCACCTGATACCACATGACTAATTATGTGTCCCTGACGGCCCCTCTCCACACGCAGATGGAAGCCGTAGAACTCGCCATCCTCGCGTTTAAGGATACACGAGCGCGGGATGGGCGTCCACACAGAGCCTGAACCAGAAGAGACACAAGAGAGCTGTCATAAAGCAAGCAGGCTTTGCCCAATGGCTACTACACAGGCAAGCGGGGTACCTGCATCATCTGTGATGACCATCACTGGGTTGTCTATTCCCTCTTTAGGATTAAATGTACATTTCCTTAAAAGAGAGACACGTACTTTAATTACAACTTCATAGCAGGTTTTAATGGAAATTGTTAAAGTAATTCTCGCTCTGTGTGCAATACAGTGTGTGCAGTAATGCACTGTAATCACGGTGTTGCTTCTAGTTGCTTTCTACATGTAATGCAGTAAAGTTTATGCAAAGTGCACTTTAATTGCACTTGACATATTTAATAAATGGTCTGATCTTGTATCGAGAGTTTTAAAGATTACACGGTTCCAAAAGTCAGCATGCTGAGCCATTCAAACGGTGGTAGAGTCACTGACAGTTACACATCTGTAAAGTTGGTAACACCGTGCATCTAGAGGTCACGTAACACACTGGTGTTGTGTTAGTTTTGATACACATTGCACATCACGACATACATGAACATAAAGAAAACAAAAATGTTGAACCATAATCTTCTTGCCGCGTTCACATTTAGTTCTTTTTTCTTTTTTTCCCGCCTGTCCCGTTTGGCTCTTTTGCATCAGAATTTTTGTCTAAAGGCAAAGAAAGATGCCCAACGGATTTACTTTACCAAATGGACCGTCCCAGCCTCGCTATATTGGTCTATTCGATTCACCTTTTACTGTTTATTTTATTTTATTTTCACTTGCTACACACGGGACAGAC
>NW_005187500.1:697906-699056 GCF_000239375.1 Pundamilia nyererei
CGTAAAGCCCATCTTGAACACCCGATGACCTGTATAGTTCACTCATTTAGGTCGCTTTTATTCCTCATACTGAATTGTTAAATTTATCTTGTGCTTTATTTTCCCTCTTTTACTGGTGCTGGGAGGTCGGTATGTCTGCTGGCATCAAGTGAGCCTGGGATGGGCCCCAGAATATTACAGGAAGTGCTGATTGGTGCATGCCACATTTTGCTAAATGACTAGTCAAAAATACAAAAGTAATCTTCTCTGATTCTTGAGTTATATACTTTGTTATTTTGTATTTGTTTACTGTTAAGTTAAAGAAGCGATTAAAAGGTTGCTTGTGTTTTTTGCTATTAGATCATTTGATGTTTTAGGTTTCCCCTTGTGTGTCTCGAGGCTGTCGGGTCAATTTTGGTTATTGTTGGTTTGTTCAGAGTTTGCATCTGTTTGTTTTATATTTACCTAAAACTAAACTAAAAATTACATTTGGAACTTGGAAAATGGAATAAAATAATAATAATTTAAAAATAATAAAGTAACCTTTACTTTAGTTTTTATTGTAATACCTGCACTGATGACATATTTCCTCATTAGAATAATAAACACTGAAATGAATGAAAACTAAACTAAAATTAAACATTTTCAAAAACTTTAAAAACTAATCTGAAAGAAGAAAATCCATCCTGGACACTAAGTTCGAAATGAATTCAAAAATAAAATAATAATTAGAAAATACAAAAGTAAATACAAACTGTAGTTTGATGTGTCACTTATGTTGCCATTATAACTTCAGCTTAGTTGTTTTTAAAGCTGCACAATTATAACTTGATTTTTTAAAAAAGAGTCTTGGTTTGTTTTGGGGGATCTGAAACGGTGCCGTGTCGATCTCTCACACACTCAAACACAATCCTGTCAAACTGTGTAGTTACTCAGAAATAGTGCTGAGAGGATGTGTGTGGTCATGTTCATGCTGACCATCATATTTTATTAGCTGTTACAGTGAAATTGGAATGACCACTGAAACAAGTCAAACGCATTAATGCATGAAATGAAATGAAATGCAGACTTACTCTCTCAAACCACCGTCAGCCACCAAACCTGCAGAAATTGCAGTAAATATCAAAGTAACTGTATGTATGACATTTAAACAGTACATTTATTTCATACA
>NW_005187500.1:701374-702790 GCF_000239375.1 Pundamilia nyererei
TCCTGGTGGGCCGGTCTCTAGTCAAAATGCCCGGGCCGATTTTTTGTCCCAGTCCAGCCTTGGTAGAGGGTTCATCAAACAGGGACTGACTTTGATTATCTTTAGTCTTTGTCCTCTAAAAGCTGAAGGAATTCAAAAACCTGAAAGCTGAAAACGTCCAAAAGTGCGTGACATCACGCTGCATGAATGAGTGTTGTTTTATAGATGTAATCTGAAAGCAAAACTGATATTCAGTAAGATTTCATAAGAGACTCATTTGTTGTCTCTCTTTCTTCTTCTGCTTTCTCCTTATCAAGGGTGTGGTGGAGGGATGGCACAACACAGAAGAGCCTCCTCGTCAGGCCAGGACTCTGCAGTCGATTTACACCTACACTGGACACTCTTTCAATGATGAGGCTGTTCACATCCTGGACAGGGAGGAACGCTGGTTTGAGGGCGGAGTCAAGGGAAAGACCATCTCTGAATCGAGGAGGGGGCCTAAGGGTACATCTTTTGCCATCTTACATGCTGTGATTGCAGCCATTCCCCAACTCTCTGTGAATGGGACTCATGGACATTGATCAACAGCCACTGATCAATGTTCATGAGAATTTGCATATTAATGATCAAGGAACTGACCTCACAGCCCATTGTTCCTGGTGCTGGTTACATTGTGCAAATGTCCTGTTTATAAGGTTGGAAACCTGCAGTCAGCTGGGACTGAAGACGTCACCTGGATGAGTGACGACATGTTTCTCTCACTGAAAACATCCAGATGATCAGAATCAACTTGTACAGCAGTACCCACTAAGGTACCGCCCCCTTGGACAGCATTCTTCTGAACTCCACTTTACAGAAACGTTAAACTTGTAACAATTTTTTTACTGCAATTTACCAGAAAATGGATTTATCTGGCATTCAAGCTTTATCTCTGCACCTCACCACGCACAGCAAGAACAGACCACTGTGTGCCACCTTGTCACTGAAATACAAGACCGATACAGAATGAAGCAAATGAATGAGAATGAAAGGCTGTCTTAAATACTTTTCCATCCATTTTCTCTTATCCAGTTTAGACAGCTAGGAGCACGACCCAGCGGATGTTGGGCAAGAGGCAGGCTTCATTGTCACCAGGTTTGTCAGTCTGTTCCAGGGCGAATTTAACTAAACAATAAATAAATGAATAAATAAAAATGGCTATTTTATCTAAATTCTTATTGGTTTCAACCACTTTAAATTTGAAAAGAAACAGTGTAAACTTTAGCAGTGCCTTTCCTACGTAAGAAGAAACACTCTGCGGACTAAAGTGTTTGTGCTGATGTTGGAGCTCCGCTGTATCGAGCCAGCTGAGCGGTGGAGACTTTTATGGGTTTTATGAGCCTCAACATTCGGCGACCCCAGTGAACTCTCTAAAACGACCCACCAGTGTTTGTAAAG
>NW_005187500.1:703291-704667 GCF_000239375.1 Pundamilia nyererei
CACACCAGCGTATGCTACAGGTACTTGAGTGCAGCTAATGGGTCACTGAAACCTTTTTTTTAATGATCTAGGACACGTTGATCCTGCAGACACTCAAAGACAAAGTCCTGGAGCTCAGCTCAGTCCGGGGAAAACTAGAACGAGCTATTCGAAGTATGAATGATAAACTGGGATTAATCTTTCCTACTTTTTTACTAGAAATATCCAGTTTTGAAACATTTTAAATCTATAATTCATTAACTTTAACTATTTAATCAATTCAACACTGTTCAACTGCAACTTTCTGTTAAAATAAATCCCAAATGCTTTACAGTAGAAAACAAAAAAATGTGATACACGTTTTGATATAAGGAAACAGAAAAATAAAGCGCACATAAGGTTAAACTGTCCAGAACAAAAGGACAGCATAGATTCGACTGATTAAAAAACAAAGACAACGCTCGAAGTTTGAATGTTTTACCTCTGCTTGATTTCATGGTGTGTTTCTTTCCCATCATGTGCCACAGTTTGGCCACAGTGGGAGTACTCTCTGTCCAAATATTTATTTTGATTCCATGGAGAGACTCCTCCCGCGCTCCTCCCCTTGAGATACACTGCAGTAAATGTTTAATCTGTGTGTGATCATTTCAGCGTACACCCTCTTCCTGTGGGTAATGCCTGTGCTGCAAAGTTCAGTGGACTGAAAGTACAAAGACTTCCTGTTCTGTCTCAACAAATGACTTTTAGTTAAAATGGGTTTTAATTAAAACTAATGTGTGCCCGCTTACAAGAGCGATAGGCTGTCAAAGCCTGAGCTACAGAAACTGCAATAAAATTTCAAGAATGGGTTTAAAGTTGAACTGACTGGAAATAAAGACAAAAGGAAGATGGAAGAGATGGAAGCAATCAGAAGTCAGTCATCTATTCAGCTGAAAACTTTAATGATCACATATGACCTGGCAGTAAAAATGTTAGATGGGCAACCCGAGCCTGAAATGTCTGCTCAATAACTGATACTAGCACCCCTGATCATTGATCAATGGAAGTGAAAAGTTTCTAGTTTCAAGATCCACAAGTTCATATATCTTACTGGGATGTGATAAGATTATTTTGACTAGAAACAAGACAAATATACATGCTAAGATTTTGAGTTTTTGCAGTGCATAACAGCAGGGTGTAAGATGCTAGCAGCATACATGGAACGCCGTAACCAAGTGGCCGGCATAGTGTACAGGAACACCTGTGCCAAGTGTGTCCTGGAAGCCCCGAGGTCAAAATGGGAGACGCCCCCACGAGTGGTGGAGAATGACTGAGCTAAGATCCTGTGGGATCCAGATACAGACGGACGAAATAGTGATGGCTAACCAACCAGATATACAGCGGCTTGCAAAAGTATT
>NW_005187500.1:714361-770596 GCF_000239375.1 Pundamilia nyererei
AGACAACCTCTGAGGCCGTCACAGAGCAGCTGTATTTGTACTGACATTAGATTACACACAGGTGCACTCTATTTAGTCATTAGCACTCATCAGGCAACGTCTATGTGCAAGTGACTGCACTCAGACCAAAGGGGCTGAATAATTACGCACACCCCACTTTGCAGTTATTTATTTGTAACAAATGTTTCGAATCATGTCTGATTTTCGTTCCACTTCTCACGTGTGCACCACTTTGTGTTGGTCTTTCACCTGGAATTCCAATAACATTGATTCATGTTTGTGGCTGTAATGTGACAAAATGTGGGAAAGTTCAAGGGGGCCGAATACTTTTGCAAACCACTGTAGTGGTGGTAGACAAACAGAAGGAGACGGCCGTAGCGATAGATGTGGCGATACTGAATGACAGCAACATCAGGAAGAAGGAACACGAGAGAGATGTTAGGTTACTTTTTATACGTTGTTCAGAGACATGCACTCTATGTGGAACATTTAAAGAGTCAAAGTTTCTTCTTTGTAAAAGAAATACAGCTGGTAGGGGAGTGAAAAGCCTTTTTCCACAACAAAAAGCAAAGTCAAAGTAGCCACAGGGTGTGTGATCTGGGAGAGACTCTCACAAGGATGATAAGTTATTTCATTTTTAGCAGAGAGTATGTTGCAATTCAGGATAAATAAGACACACCAGGACAGAGCAAAACTACCAGTAACAACTTTAAACATGGAAAATATTATAATGCTGCAAGCTATGTATTATATGCATGAATCTGGGACCTGACTGGTGATGCCATTTCATATACACGCTAACCCACTGAGCTAACCAGGAACCAGAAGTATTTCTTCTGACTTTTCTGCTGTTTAAATAATTTTCCATTTCCAGTCCTTCTCACTGCCTTTTTATTGAGTACTTTAGCATTTTGATTGTTCAGAGATCATATGCTTATGCCTAAAGATGCGCCTCGTTTCAGTATGAGAACTGGGACAAAACTCTTCCATCAATTCAAATTTTACATTCACAGAGGTCTAATTAGAGCCTCGCTCCACTAGGTGGCATCAATATCCAAATAACTGCCTCCAGTGAAACCAGTCCTTCAAGGTTTTATTGAAATGCAGAAAAACATGTTTTTGTAATTCAATTATCTCAGAAATAGTCAATAAAAGGCTGATTATTTCTCACCTTTCACCTCATGCAAAAATGTTGTGACAATGCTGGTGCTGATTTAGGCTGTCATCTGTGGCTTGTGACACACTATACTGCTGCCTGTTTGAAAGGAGCAAAGGCCCTCGCACAGTCAATTAGTAACTTCCCCTTGAACTGTTGTTCAAAGGTTAGGCTACAATGCACATGTGACTGAGGTGCATGAGCAGAAATGTAAAGGGTCAAGATGGTCAAGCATTATTTAGCGTGTGTGTGTGGAATAAACTAGAAACTGCTAAATTATGAACACAAAAACACAGCGTGGCATGTGTCCCTTAACCACTGGCTGTTTTAGTGACACAGGCAGAAGAAGGAAAAGAGGAAAGGGGAAAGAAACAGAAGAGGAGCTTTTCAATGTCAGTTCCGGATCCCAGTGTCAGTCCCTCTCAGTCATTCCTGATGGGATCCTCCCAGCCACAGGAAGACATGGAGCTCCCATCTGTGGCTAAATGCTTGCCAAAGCACTGGGGTGTACTAGCGGTCAAGAAATGGGTAAAGGAGACAGTCACCTTTTTGTAAGTTGCTTCCAGTTACACATATCCCTGAGTCCAAGCATGGCTGCTCCTTTCACTGAGCTACATGGAAGACGCTTCTGTTATAAGACAATCAGAATGAAAGACCAGGGCAAGGGTGGCATAACTACCAGTGCTGCCCCTCATTTTGCATGAAATCTGCAGCTATACTTTCAGTGTCAGCAGGCCAGTGTGACGTGCTGATAGTCCCAAAGCCACTCTTTCATCGTAACACACATGGTGTCTCTGTCTTGGGTTTCCTCGCCCTGTGAATCCATGGCAACAGCAGCCTGAATGGTCTATTCAGGACACTCTCTACTACGCTCTCCCCTGAAACTATAGAGAAGTAAACAAACGCCATAGTTGGTCTGTTCCAGATGCAGGCACACATTATAAGTAGATGAGTTCTTTTCATAAGACTTGGACAAACAAAATTCATCAGTTCATTTCTGGAAAAACTTAAATTGAAAATCTCATTGTCCTCTGCATCTCAGCAGCCTCCACTGAACTTGCTTCATATGTGCTTCATGTGAGTCAAGAGTGACAGTCAGGCTGGTTTTCACACTGTGTGCATTCGTGCAGATGTGTTTATGTTTGTGGCCAAAAACCTTCATCCCAACAGCAGTCAGACTGTACAATATGCACAGAGGATAAATCAGTGTTGAAACAGCTAAAAAAATAAATATGGGTCAAAATGCCCTTGATGCAGTAAAATGAAGTCTTTGTGACATTTCTGTGTTTTTTCTTTATGTATTCTTCTGTGTATTTTAGCACATTTTTGGCAGTTTTACTTTTTCCTCATTCATTTATTGTTTTCTACTGTATGTCTAATACAGTGCGTCTAACAAGTGTGAGATTAATAAAGTCTAAATCCATCTATGTTGTAGTAAAGAACAAATGTGATCAGATAAGATAAAAGTAAAGGAGCTTAGATGGGTGGGATCTAACCAATGAAGGGTGTCGATACATAAGAACATATAAGAAGAGTTGGCCATTCTGACTCAGTTATCTTTATTTTATTTTATTAGATATCCATTAGTCAGGGCAGCACGGTGGCACGGTGGTTAGACCTTCTTGCCGCACAGCAAGTGGTGGAGTTCAATTCCACCATCAGGCCGGGGTCTTTCTGTGTGGAGTTTGCATGTTCTCCCTGTGTTTGCGTGGGTTCCTTCCAGGTACTCCGGCTTCCTCCCACCATCCAAAGACATGCAGTTAATTGATTAATCCAAATTGCCCATAGGTGTGAATGTGCGAGTGAATGTGAGCGCGAATGGTTGTCTGTGTCTGTTAGCCCTGTGACAGACTGGCGACCTGTCCAGGGTGTACCCTGCCTCTCGCCCAGCACCCCCTGCGACCCTGAAAAGGTGAAGCGGATGGATGGATAGATATCCGTTAGTCATGCTATGAATCATCATCTTTCGTATAAACACTGAATCCTGTTTGTTTGTTTTTTAATGTGCAGAACTGGCTTAGTCTCTGTTGTTGTTCAGTTCCCATCTGCAGGGAAGAACAACAATAATCTGATCAGATGTTCACCACCTCAAATTTAATCCCCCTATAACACATTTTATGCACAGTAATCTTGGAGGATGGTACCACAGCTAGGCATCTTGACACATGATTGACTAATACATGCAGATCTAGTCGTTTTCTTGCAATGTCTGTTTCCTCAGAAGCTATAATTGCTGGCTCGACAGAATAACATTTCTGCTGAAAGGTCAGCTCACTTAAGAGATGGCTTTCCCATAATTCAGTTTTATGTTGAGCAATAAGGTTACATCCTCTGCCAACAGAAATTGTGGATGTAAAAAAGGGAAATGAATACTCACTAAAATGCCTGCACACTCCACCCAACACGTATTGCATGCATCTGAACAAAACAGAAAATTTCTGCTATTAGACTTTCTAACCATAATATGTCACACATTATAATTCCTTTGACTGCCAAAGTATAGAAAATAGATTCTAGTTGTCATGTGAATTCATAGGTATAGATTTCAGGGAGAACACAAGGGGACACAGCCTTACAAATATGTAGGACACACAAAGTTAATAAATAAATAAATAAATAACTAAAAAGCTGTAAAACTACTGAGGAATGTGTTGACGTGTTAAGTATACTTTTACAATTAAAGACATTTTCTTGATAAATTAATGCAGGGGCGATTTCAAAAATTCACCAGAACAAGTCCCCCCAAACCCCAAGGCTGAAATTAAACAACACAAACACAATGGCCTGTATCAATAGGCACTGTAATGAAAACTTAGTCCTTTAATGTGAACCATGCTGTGTACACTGCGTACTGACCAGTAAGTATATATATTATGATAAGGAAAGAATCTCCTCTGCGCATTTAAATCGTAATTTAAAGTAATTTAGCGCTGTCCCGTAATTAGAATAAAGTTGAATTACTCGTTTGAGTACCGAGTGATCGGATTGGCTGAGAGGAACAAGTGTACAGCTACTACACACCGCGTAGGAATGACGTTAATTTAGAAAGACGAATGATGTGGCAAAAATCAAAGGGCGAACAGAAAGAAGTAGTCCCACTTTTACGTTTGTTCTCATATATTTTTATGCTGAAGTTCATTGTCTTATTTTGATATTTTAAAGAACAATTAAAATGTTATAAATGTTTCAAACAAACGGCAACATACTAAGCACAGTTCACTTTTTAAAAGTCGAAATACGTATCCATCCGCCTTATTGAGTGCACTTCCATTTCCGGGATGTTTTCTCTGCTGACCAACCTCCACCGCCATTGCAGGTCCAGGGAGTCGGTGTAGTGACAGTCGTTAGCCGGGGAAGACCGCAAGTAAACAGTTAAGGGAAGGAATAAAAACCAAATAAAGTACAGTCACACCGACAGCGCGTTTTAAATAAGGCGTAGAATTCGCTTACAATTGGACTTTAGACTAGAGACTTCCTGGCTGTCCGGCTAGGATCTGAGAGAAGCAGCCGTAGTTTGTTAGCATTAGACGAGACCGGAGGAGAGTGAGAGAGGAACCGCCATGGCTCAGATCCTGCCTATTCGCTTTCAGGAGCACCTGCAGGTATGTGAATCAATGAATGGTTAAATTGTTTGATCAAGTTCATCTTTCGGTCGCAATAACTGCCAGACTGGCTGTCGCTTCAGAGACTCTCAACACAAGTTTGAGATTGCTAGCAAGCTAAGTTAGCGTTTGGTGCTACGCTAACTAGCTTGACAGGGTGGATGACGTTTGTCTTGGCTAGTAGCATCAAGCATTCTTGCTAACACTTTGCTTACCCACCCTCGTTCGCTTCTTTAAGTCTGAAATACAGAAATACAGCATATAAATAATGCTAATAGATCGTAGTGATGAACGGAAATATGTGTTTACCATTTCTCATAAGTATTTGCCCCATTCACAGCAAAAGTGTTCATTTTCTCGGAGTGGCTATTGCTGTCGTTGGTATTAATCGTCACTATCAGTGCCTTGTAATCGTCTGATTCAGAAATGAAATAGTTATCCTTATTGTCGCCTGTTGCGACACCGCTCAATCGATTTCTTCAAATCACCATACGGCGCAAAAAAATATTAAAACTTCTACACCCGCCTTATTTGTCTGCGCCCTGATTATATGTACCGTCGTGTTAATTTGAAAGTGATTATTTGACCTTAAGGGGATATCACGTTGGCTGGTTGTACAAATGATCATGTGGTATGTTAGATAGCAATCCAGCGCCCGTGCTGAATGACTTTGCCAAAGTTAACTGTGACTCAAGAATTCACGGAGCCTCCTTTTCTATTCAGTACTCTTTCTTTTTTTTATCTCCGAGGCACACCTTGATCGCAACGGAGCTGCTATTAAAGATTTTTATGCTATTAGTAAGTTCTTCCTTTTTGTGCACCCCCCACGTATTACCTGGATTGTACGTACTTCATGCTTTAAATGGCCACACCTTTACTATAATGCCAATAAAACTGCTTTCAGGTCAGGTGGAGGAAACAGGAAGCCTATGGGTCAGTCTAAAGTGCTCCTGACTTTCAAGATGTAATGAATAAAACATAGACTTTTCGTGTCTAAATCAAGCTTCAAATGGGAACTCTGATCCACCCAAGTCTGTATTTGGTCTTTATTAAACAATTATCTCTGTTATCCAATGACTAAAGGCTTTGGGTGTCACATGAGACTAATAATTTGGTGTCAAGAAAGACATTTTAAGCTTTGATCAGTAGAACTGAGTTGTAAAAAGGGGGTCAGACGTTATGTTCATTGGCTTTGGGGGTTATTGTAGCATTAAGTCATTTGCTCAGTCACAGGTTAGCTACCAGGTTCCTGATGTTACTTTTTCTTGCTGTTCAGACTCTGATCCTAATTGCATGTCTTAAGAGATTAGCAGTGTAGTAGTAGTAGTCTGATAAATCTGTTAAACCAAAGATGATTAACATTTTCAGTACAGTGCAGCATTCCCTGTTACTACATTCTTAATTCATAAAGAAGTTAATTCATGTCACAGACATTGATGAGTTAATATGTAGGCCTATCACATGGGGTTGTATGGAGGCTGAGCTTCACAAAGCTATGCAAAGACCTTTTGTGCCTAGAGTTACAATGAAATTATTATTGAATGATTTTTGACATGCTTATTAAGTCCTTTTGGTTGTAGAAGCAAACAGAGCAATACAAAATTGGCAAATTGCATTGTGACTTAACTAGTATTTTATCTTTAGTGAGGGGAAAAAGCGCTGTCATCCCCTAACAGTGCATCTTTTGCTTTCAAATGTGATGAACATTTAATTCATTGAAATCACAAATTTCACAGTCAGCTGCAAGGTGAATGTATTTTTTGTGCTTGTTCTTTGGTCCATCTTTAAAAACTGACGCTATAGCTTTTAATTAATGTACTGTACTGTAATTCTCAGACTCACCAGGTTATGTTATGTGACAAACACAAAGAGATCTTCAGCACATATCACTAATGCATGACCTGCATATGCGGTTTCATTCATGATACATATGGAGTTTCTGAACAAATGCATGTTAGAATCACTGCAAGAATTTCTTTCACTTTTGACTTGGTCAAACTCTTTAGCTGTCCATTTAATTATACTCATGAAGTAATCTTTTTTTTCTAATTATACCAGCTAATGGTTACCACTATTATGAGTGTGTTTAAGCTTGGATTATCTGTGAGAAACATCTTATATCTTTCTTAGTCCAATTACTAAAAAACCAGATGAAGCTGAACTCGTTTGATCAAATGAGTAACTGTCAGTGCCTGGATGCAAATCTGTCGTTTCACCTTATGGTTGATGTTCTTTTTGCTTTGTTCATGTGGAGCAGAAATATTTACATAGTGCTGCTAGCCGTGTTTTATTTCTTAAGCTAGTTGGCAGGAATCCATCCAATATAAGATTGTGGCCCAATGGTGATATTTTATAATTAGTACTATTGTGATCACTAGCCAGTGCCAAAACCATTTATACTTTTATTTTATGGATAAATAAAATATAAATTGTGCCATGAATACAAGAATGTTAAAAAAAATTCAGCTTCTCTATCGTTGCATAACATATGAATCATCATCACATCTCATTTTCCAATAGGCTAATCTAAGTCCACAAAGCTGCCTACCAGTGTTCAGCTTATATTGTTGCATTCCTTTTAGGTACTAGTTAGTAGTAAATCACCGTATAGGCACTGTTTGAGTCTACACCACTGTGTGCTTAGCTGTGATTAACAATGGATTCAGAGCCTGTAAGACAGACTTGAAATTACCTCAGGTATCTCTTTTTTTGTTTGTTTAATGTCTTAGGCTGAAAAATTGGATATATCATAAAACATTCTTTGTGCAAATATGCATATCTCAGTTATGGACCATTATAGCTCCTTCACATCTAGCTCTACTGCTTTATTTATACTTTAGACTCAAATGTCCACGGTGTGACCGTCCTGATGTCAGGTCATGGTTTATGCTTTTGTTTTTCACCCGTGAATTCTCAACCAAGCGAGTTCAAATACAGACAGACTTTAAGATTTGCTTTAGTGTTAAGTCAAAGTCAAACCCAATTTCAATCACTCACACAGTTTTGCATCATGATGTATGCAGGGATATTGTTTTCAATGCCATGTTCACAGTTTATTTATTTATTTTTTTTTTAAAGCCTAAAAGTGATTGTGGATCACCCTTCAAGGCTGCTGGGTGTCACCAGTGTTGGGTGATAGCTTAATTATTTTGCTCATTATTCATATTCTGACCAAACTGACATAAATGTCACGAACAAACTGGATGTTTGCTGATGTTGTGCTTAAATGGATATTTAAAGGTATGCTGGTTAATCAATTAGTCAGCACAAAGCTTGAATAAAAGCTTTAGATTAATCAGTAACTAAAAATTATACTTGAAACCACATAAATTTGGTTCTATACTTTTGAATCTGAACTTTTATAGATGTAAAACATGTCGAAATAGGATTGTTGCATTAATCATGTCGATTTTACTGGATCTGAATTGGAGAGCTGAGGCACTGAGCTAGCAATACATGTTAAACTTGGTAGTCTCAGTCTTTGCAGTTTCCTCCCTCCCTTGGTCTCCCTCACACTATCCATCTGTGTGTCATCCGGTCTACTTGCACATCTTGCATTTTTATATATCATCCATTTATATAGTGTAGTGTTGACTCCAGTCAAACAGACATGATAGCATAAGTGACAGTGTCACATCTTTCCCTCACGTGGTATAACCTTCAGTTTGCCATTCAGAAAAAGAGATAATTGTCATTTAGGTTTTAGTGGTGTGATTGTTCTGACAGAAACCAGTCTCAAAGTAAGCATGGGAGTGTAATCTGTAATCTTCAAAAATGGCTCCAGTTTGCGTAATGGCAACATGGTATCATTCTCTGTTGATGAAGACTTCCATTTTGCATTTAGTAAGCAGGGTTTGACAAGGCAGGCTTCCTATCCAGTGCCCAAAGATAATCTGGTGATATGTAGGGAAAACCATAGATTGTGTGTTGAGTAAATACAATATTTCACATGCACAAGTCCATAATTGCATGTTACTCTTATCTACTTTTGGTGTACACAGATTTTTTTTGTCTTGATGTACACAGTAATTTGTTACATTTGCAAAAGATGTCTTCATTTATCTCCCTTGGTTAAGATTTTGAATTGTACTCGAGCTTTTTCTATTGTCTTTTTGGTATATACTGAAAACACTGCATTAAAATACACTATGACAGAAAATGTATACATTTCTGTAATTGGGCTTTTAGTAACAAATGCATGACAGCAGGCCCACAATATAGTGAACATTTCAAAAGGTTTCTCTTACTTGTACTAGTCTAATTAGAATACTAATTATAGCTCAGAGTGTCATTATATTACTGGACTAGGCTGTCTTTTACAGTTGTACTAGCTTCTTTTCCTTTGAAAGAGTTTGATATTCACAAAAAATAGTCATTTAGATAAATTTTGCCCTACATAGGAAGACCTTGAGTTAAATATACAAATTTACGCAGGGTGCAAGAAAGAAGAGGATGTGATTATTAGTGGTGATCTTTCAAATAACTGTTGTTGGTTAGCTTTAAATTAGGTGTTTGTAGTCTGCGAAAGGGTTTAGTTCCCTGAAAACTTGACGCTTTGTATCTATAGTTAAATGCACTCACAATAGTATTTAATAGCAAATTGATTTAGTTCAAAGCAAATACTTGTACATCCCTTCTGTTTGCATGTTGAGGAGGGGCAGGTTGTTTCATGCTTTTTACAAAGGTTTGCATGTCACACTTTGACCTGTGCTAGTAAATGACCACCTGATACCTCGTGACAGGCTGGCAAGGATACAGATTTGCTGAACACTTGACATTCTGCAGCAGCCTCTAAATGTAAGATAAAGCTCTCATTTAGGGAAAGAAGGAAACTGTAGTCTCGCAACCACCTCAGCAAGAAATGACCTGAACTGGAGACAGATGATGTTCAGAACCCCTTCCATCTTTTTTCCTTTCTAATACTATAATTGTAAAGGCAGCACTTTTTATGCCTCACCCATGATCCCATGTCCCCCTCCAGTGGCCCATGATAGCAGAGAAGGCAGGATTCGGCAGGCCTGTTGTTTCAGTCCTGGTAGACAATGACTCCCTGGCTTCCTGTTGTGGAGTATTGCAAACAAGTCCTGCTAGCCTCAGCACATTACATAGCACATCCTTCCCTACCCTGCCTTGAACTTTACATGTGCAAAGTTTATTTTCTGCTGAACAAGATGCTGCTTTCCTTTAAGGGAAGAGCATACAGGTTAACTCTACTGACAGGGCTGACAGGTTGTTGGAGAATAGTTCAAATCTTTCTGTGGATTTATTGTCATCGGAAGATTATGCAGCAGCCATGTGCTCAGTTGTTGGGCCTTTACTAAATGTGTTTGACTTGACTTTCTTGGAGTCGGTTAAACTCCATTCTTACTAGGGTTATATATTTGTTTATAGAGGAGTTGCTTAAAATTTGACCTATTTTGGAACAGTACATGCTCGATATATTATTGCATTGGTTGCAAACAGGGTTTGGGGCTTCTTGTGGTAAAGAAAAATGTAAAGATTTTCAAAATATTTTTAAGCCTGTTAAATATTTTTGTTACGCAGAGTAGTGACAGCATATCCAAAAATGGATGAAAGAAATTGAAACATTAAGATTATATAGTGTTTCCAACTTTTGGCCAGAATGGCCTCTCCCTCTCCAAGGGACTAAGTGAATAAGTACCATCATATGGGGTGTTAATTATATTTTTATCTAGTTAGTTCTCATTCTCAGGATATGATTTGCTTAGACTTGAGTTATCTGTCCTTCTCTGAAGTTCAGTTGTTGTCACTGTGATTAAAACTGATAATTTCCTGTACTGTGATCTTAGTTCCTGTTGCAACCTCACATTGAAGGTATTGGAGTCAGTCCATTTATGACATAAATCGAGGTCATGAGTGTCTGTAAACCTTGGCTAATGTGCTTTTTCCCCCCAGTAGATAAAAATGCAATCTGCATCTGCTTTGACTTTTTTTTTTTTGTCTCAAAGTTTCAAATTGGGATCTTTTTATTAGGCTTTTTGTTCTGAATGTCACGTTTGTCCCTAGTGCTGTTGAGAAATACATAATTATGCTAACTTAACTAATTGGTGTATAACTGCTGTAAATTGTCAATAAAGCATGTGAATGGGCACTTTCTGCCACTGATAAGATTACAGGGCACTGGTGGTGCAACGGATGAAAAATCTCAGGTTTCGGATCGGATCAATTTTCGGATCAGCGAAAAAAGACAAAAATTGAACATTTACTTATTTACTTATTGAAGTATTTTTTGCCTGTTAAAAACATTCAACTCTAGACTCATTCCATGCAATTATTAAAAAACAAATTATGGTACAATATAGGGCTTTGTATCTACCACTCAATTCAATTCAATTCAATTTTATTTATAAAGCACCAAATCACAACAACAGTCGCCTCAAGGCGCTTTATATTGTAAGGTAGACCCTACAATAATACATACCGCTCATTATATCGCACTCTGCTGTGATATGAGCTGTCATGGTCACGTAGCTTTCCGTTGTCCCGGAGCTCCACCCATTTGTAGTAGTTAAGGCAACAGAAGATGCCTGGGACATTTCAGCCATAACTTAAATCTTTTTCTGCTCATACATGCTTGGAACGATCTTGCCACTAAAGTGGACGCACAACGAGATATCATAGCGTGGCTCGAGCACGTTCATCATAGTTTAAACCCCTTGTTTTGCACAAAGGAATACGGCCTCCCGTCTGCAGCTAAACACCCCAATAGCTTTTGTAATAGCTTTAGCCCGATCGGATTGGGCAGCAAAGGGCTGCTTAAATACTGCAAACTCGTCTGCTCCTCCACTCACTCCACTCCACTTCGCTAGCGCTGACCATAACTATTGCTTGACAGACCCACCACGCCACCATACACATATTTTTTTTTCTTCTTTTTCGAATCTTCGGATCACATGCGTGCCGAACCGTGGAGTGGGATCGGTTCGGATTACGGATCAACCGTGATCCGTTGCACCACTACAGGGCACATGGCCAGGTATCTTCCTTAGCTTATATAGCATAGCAGTTTTGGTCAGTAAAGGAAAAAATGATTGATCATGGAAAAAATAACTAGAACATTATAATCTGTCATTGAAAAAAATAAGACTGGGCTTGAGCTAATGGTTTGTAAAGAGATGAATGATGATGGTAATAGTGTAATCATAATTCACAATGTCTCTTGCTGGCATTTTGTTGCTGCCATTGCAAGTGCTTGCTGAACTACTGTATTTTTCGGATTATAAGGCGCACTGTCGACAAACGGGTCGGTTTTCATAGATAAGGCGCACCAGTATATGTTGTTCCAGTGTTTTTCTAATTTTTGCTATGTAACTTTGCACTGTCCACTTTTTGCTGTAACAAAACAAATTTCCCACGTGTGGGACTAATAAAGGTTATCTTATCTTACATTAATGACTAACCTCATATTGTGGCTGGATTATCTCAGTTGTTCTCCCCTACAGAAGTTTGGTCCGTTTACAGCAATTTTCCATGCGATTGCATTTGTCAAAAAAACATCGGGAACTTTTATCAAGTGGAAAAAAGTTAGCGTTCAGGTTCACTGTGTTATGCTTTGTAATGCTAACATAGCTGTGTCACTAGCGATCACTAGCACAGCATTATATACCATCTAGCCCTACTTCAGTAACCCTACAAACATCACTATTGTGTACTTTTCTGTCTTCATTCATGTTGGTAGTGATAGCAGAGCTGTACGTAATCTGCATGAAAACAAGCGCTCACTCTTCCTGCTCAACACATGACAAGGGCGGAGCCTTATACCACGTGATACAGAAGCTGTGCCGTGTGATGCTAAAATTAGCAGGAAAAAACCACGGAGAGCACGTCAGGGATGACGAGAAAGTGACAGGAGAAAATCCGTCCCGGTCAACCACCCAAACACCAATAACGGGAACCTTATACAGCGCTTCCCTATACCCGTCGAACTCCCGCAGGCACAAAGAAATTACGGAGGCTATCACTTATCACCTGACCAAAGATATGGCTCCCATCAACACTGTGCAAAACGAGGGATTTAGGAAAATGATCAACACCCTAGACAAACGCTACACAGTGCCGTCCCGCAACTATTTTTCTATTGTTGCACTACCTGCTCTATACACGCAGTGTCGAGCAACGGGGGAGATGGAATTTCGTTCGAGGTCAGTAAACACAGCCAGAATTCATAGATAAGGCGCACCCGATTTTTGAGAAAATTAAAGGATTTTAAGTGTGCCTTATAGTGTGAAAAATATGGTAGTCTCTGCTACATCAGCATTTACGTGCTCTAGGTGATCGATTCTGTAATTATCTTTCTTAAATGTGTTTTTTTTTTTTTCCTCCTTCTTCATTAAAAAGTGTTTTACCAGGTGCTTTGCCTACCCTTCGTAGTTGTATGCATTCTTTATTCTCTTTGTCCACACTTTCTAAATACAGATTAGTTTGATTTTCACTCTTGCTTCATGCAAGTCTCTCGGAGGCTCTTCCTTTGTTATCCTATCATTGATCAACTATGGAGGGCAGCACAAACAAATTTTTAATTTCGATTATGATTTTGGCGTATCAGAATTAAAAGAACATGATCATACAATATTAAAAATGCATGCTCATCATATTGGCATATCATATTCAAAGAGTACTGTCTGTTTGCAGAGCAACAGAACTAATCTAACTAACCTTTACCCTGAAAACACACGACAGTCTGCGGTATAGTTAATGCGTAAAGACCAAGAAAAACAACGTTTTATGTGAATCGTTCAAATTGTCAACTTGGATATCAGTAAAAATGAGCTTGTGCAGTGTGTCAGTGCAGCACAGTGTAAATGTGAAATCAGTGGGCTGTTATTTAATTTTGCTAAGTTTCAGTACAAAGATTTATACAAAGCAATGTTCTGTTTACATCAGAGTGCAGAGAATTCAACAAATGAATAATAATGACTTTACTATTGAACAACGTCACTTTGGACATAATTGTGTGGCTCTAGTTGGTTGGTTGATGTGTTAACAGCTATGCAGAGCAGTGCTAGACTGAATGGTTAAATGATTTTCCACATTGTTTGTAGCTCCTTTGGGCTGACCTGCTTTCAGCCAAATTCCTGCTCAGTGATGTTGCAGCAGTGTTAACTCACAGTAGTGTTTTACTCTAAGGTTTCCATAGCAAAACAGTCTCTCAAACTGTGGTGTGGTCAATCAGTCTGCGTTTGCTTTTCTTTATTCCGTGCAAGAGGGGTAGCATTCATTGTGATAAGGCCATGCTGGTCTTTCCTGTTTTAGAAATGCTTTTCATGTGTGAATGAAAGGGCTTCCTGCTGATCCAAGAATAGATGAGAGGGAAGCGAAACGCATAAATCTGTTTAGAAATATTGTGTAATAATAGCTTCTTCTTGTGTTTTAAAATGTAGAAATACATCTGTTTGAATTAAAGTGCACTCATTTGAAGACAAACTAGTAGTTCATTCACACAGCAGCTGCATGGGATGTTGCCATAACTGAATAGAGAGTGCTTGGTTATGCTGACCATCTATTTAAATTAATTTAAGCTATGTAGTATCTCTTGCTGTGTTTTCATGAAACAAACTGTTGCTAGATATTAGTGAAAGCTGATGTGTTCAGGGTCAGGATTCTCCACATAGGCCGTTTCCCTTTGTCCGGTGTTTGAATAAATGTTGTCTTAGTAAACAAGGCTTCCATACTGGACATTGGCAACGATAAGAGGCATGGAAGCTGCAGTGACGTTACTGTATGATGTCACCTCTCCACTGTTCAAAAAAAATGTTCAGATCAGTTTTCAGTTCTTTCCTCATAGCTTGTAGTAAGACTTGTTCTGTACAGTTGTTTGCACTGTCATTGAGAGGGAACCAGGTTACACACTGTGTGGTTGGGGCAGGGTTGTGGAGAGGGTGTGTCCTGTCATTGATAAAAGGTCTCTTTCGTTGAGCAGTTTTCAGAACTGTGAGTGTGTTTGCTGATTAGAATTGAACTAGGCAAAATTTTTAGAAGGGGGTCACATTTTTATCTCAAGAGTCTTAAAAATGAACATTTGCCAACAAAGATGGGAGTGATCCAATATGCTTTAACCCCCCCCTCCAACATAAAACATTTCAGCACTACAAGTGAATGTGTAAAATTTTATGGCTGGTTAATTTAAGCAGGCAGTAATAGATTGTGCACCTTTAACACACAGATTAAGATTTATTAAGCGTCATTATAAGTATAGTAACAGCTGTCTACTGAAAAGACAAAAGATATTTATGTCATTTGCACCCACGGATTTATTTTGAATAAAATGAGAAAGCATTGTAACATTTCTGAGGCCATTTTTCCTGAAAGCAAAGCATTATACAACCATTACCAGCTTTATTCACATTACTGCAATAGGATATGTTTATTTTTTGTAAATGATTGCTGTGCACGATATAGCAGTTATGTCTGATCAAAGACGCAAATACTTGGCCATAAATAAAAATGTATATACACGGTAACGGTCTTGGGTTTAAACACAAAACCATGTTCTAAATAGTTGTGATTATTCAGCAGTTGTACAACTGTGGTATATTACTCATTGACAGCCAAAAATTGGAGGAAGTTGCAACAGCAAAACATGGTGCATGGGATGGTTTTTGTAGTTTCATTTCCTTTAAATTTACGTTATACCAGTGTTGGCTGCATGTGGTTGATAATTGCCTTTTTCTTATTTTTCATGTTGAGTATTATTCGTATAGTTAAGCAATGAAAACTGCTTCTTCTTGATACTCTCGCTCAGAGCTGGCTTTGCCCATTACTCCTCTGACTGTCCTCAGCAAGCACTGCTGTGTCAGGGTTTGTGTAAGGCAGGCAGGATACCCTGTTTCCAGCCTTTGTCAGTAAGCAGATCTGCAGAACTTGCTGGTGTTACATGCGGCAAATTGTTTCACACACAGCCTGAGGCTTTATTTTTATGCAGGTTAATTTTTTCACGTGTCCTGTCTCTCTTTTCATGGAACACCTACAAGTAATTGAAGCTAAAGCTAAGGCATGCTCTAATGTACTTGAGTTTCCCTCAGGGATTCAAATTGGTATTAATTTAGGTAAAACTTGGACAAAATAAAGCACCAGTGGTTGTCTATATGACGTGACAGAATCCTCTTCATGCACTGATATTGGTATATATTGTGTTGGCAAACCAGCTCCTGTGAAACATAATAATTTCTGAGATGTCAGACTGTGAATAGTTCCTGTTAGTCAGACTAAAGAGACACTTGAGTGTTATGTAATGATGTTGCAGTTTCCTCTTTGGCCCATACTTTGAGAACTTGGCTGTGCATTAGCTCTCCACCCAGGCCAGGCAATAACTGTTACATCCAGTACAAAACTACATGTGTCCAAAGAACTGCTGCCTAGCTCCAGTATGGCAAACTCATCCGCTCTCTGTGGTAGTGCACAGTAGCTGAGTTTAAAGTCCCAACATTCTTAGTGGACCCTGTTGTTTGGTCAACTCCTAGCATTAATTTGACTATAGATTTGTCAAAGGCTTAGGTTGAAATTGTGACAGGAACAATGTGACGTCTTGTTTCCCGAGATGATCTTCATATTTACCTAACGAACCTTTTGCTGCCCAGTTCTGTTCAGGCTCACATGGTTCTGCTTTTTTCCCCTTGTTTCTTTTAGCTCCAAAACTTAGGGATCAATCCGGCCAACATAGGCTTCAGCACCCTAACCATGGAGTCTGATAAGTTCATCTGTGTGCGTGAGAAGGTGGGTGAGCAGACTCAGGTGGTGATCATCGACTTGGCCGACCCCAACACACCTATCCGCAGGCCCATCTCAGCTGACAGCGCCATCATGAATCCAGCCAGCAAGGTCATTGCACTTAAAGGTATGGCAGTCTATTTACATTTCAAAGGCTGCATGTCTCTGAGTGCAGTGCATTACCACAGAGAGAGGGAAATGTGTTAAATCCTGTGTGTTAAATATCAGGGTTTAACACAAACGTTAACTAACCACTTGTAAGGGACTTACAGCATTTCATTAGGACATGTTTTTCTTCTATATAGCAACATGTTATCCATTTAAAAGTTTAAGAATATTATGAATTATTTTCACTTATTTATGTCCATACACATCCAGCTACTTTAGTTTTCCATTGTGGATTAGTTTTTAATGGCCAACATGTATGTTTTTGTTTTTTTTCTTCCTCCAAACATTTGTCCTGTAAATACTCAGAATGGGATATTTTTTATTCTTTTTGTCCAGCATCCATGATTGCTTTGACTTTTTTGTTGTTTTTGTTTTTGTCTTCTCTTATTTTTTTTTCCTTTACTGCTTTCTTATGTGTTTGCAGACGGTGAGTTGAAATTTAACTACTTCATTGTGGAAGTAAAATCCTGTTTAAAGCAACATTTATAAGCTGAATATCCATTTGAAGCATAGAGACTACTGTAGAGTTTGTTTGCTCTTAGAGCCTCAGCACTAATGGGCTAGGTTTAAGTATTCTTTACACACATGTTTAACCAAGTTTTAGTGCATTCTTGAAATTCCTTTCCACATCTCAGCCAATATTCTGTAAACAGGATTTAGCTTTCACAGTCTTACGGCTTGCTGGCATTTCATCATTTTTGTTTTATGTACAAGTGATTTAGAACCTGTTGCAAGTGTGATAATACTGTGGGTAAAATGATTTCATTTTAATTTGCATTTCTTGGTTTCCGTTTGAAATTCATGTCCTCTTCCATCTGTGTTATGTTGTAATTAACTTTCATTTGTCTCAAAGCTATGCTTAAATTTATCTTGTAATCTGTGCGAGAAGTGTAATGCCACCTGTCATCAGCACTGACTTTACTTCACATGGTCCTAATGGGACATTACTCTGCCACGTGTAGTGCCTGATGAGGATTGAATTGGGTCACAACATAGAATGAAGAGTAATCTGTAAGGCTTGCTTGTCAGGGTGTGGAAATGATAAAATTATACTCATAAGTTTACTGTGGTAGCTTATCCAAGAGCTCAGAAACCTTGAGTATCCTCACGTGTTTAGTCCATGAGCTTACTTATGCACCTTTTTAAAGATTTTGTGAGCAAAGCAATTTTGGTTTTTTTGGGGGGGGCAAAGCTTTGTCCCTGTGTTCTCAGTGATATTATGTCACGACTTGGTCATTTCACACACATGCTGCAGCCCTGGTTTTGTTCAGGTTCATGCCTGATGGAGCTGCTTGTAAGAATGTGAGTGTCTCACTCACTAAGCTTAGACAGCTGCCTGCGCCCATATCATGAAACAGGTACTTGTTTGGTGATTGCACAATGAGCATGTGGGTGTTTTGGGTCCTGCCTCTTGCTCACTCAGGTCCAGGCAATAGTCTTGTCTAAATCAAGTGAATTTCCAGTAGGGATAACATGTATGACTCAGATTTTCTCCTGTTGTGTTGCATGTGTGATGGTGCACCTGTGGACAATGTGTCAACATGAGTCCCTCCACATTGCCCACTATTCATGTGTGGAAAAAAACACACGGTATCAGTGATTTATTTATTGAGGGAACTGGTGTCCGTTTTTTAAGGCAGTTCATAAAAATGCTTAAAAAAAGCACCTTATCACAGCAAACAGGAGCAATATATGTACAGGAACAGGAAGCACAACAGTATATAGAGAGCAGCAGATGCAAACTGTTGCCTTGTATTTTTGCAGTGTAAGGCCAGTGTAGCTCTTTCTTGTTCAGTCCCATAGTGAAGATGCTTAGTTGACCTCGTCTTGTGACACCGTTTGAGCGTTAACTCCTCCATGTAACCTAAGGTTGACCACAAAACACACACGTACACACAAACCGCCAGACGCTAATCATGATTGAATTTCAAATATTGCATGCTCTTTGAAATTTGGCTGCTACTGCTGCAAGTGGTCCATTTACCAATCTGCTTATTGTACTTTGGCTTAGTAATGGCAAAATAATCTTCACGGTTTGGCTGATGCATTGGTCTTCGCTTTTCTGACACAAGGTAAAAAGTGAAGAAGTCACACTGCTTCTTAGTAAAGCTTTAGCTTCTCAAATTAACCCCAACTAATAATACAGAAAATGCAGGTGAGTGAACTTTCTTCTAATTGTTTCAAATATGTTTGAAACATTCCAAATATTTATTATTTTTAGCACACTATTTAATATTCACAACACCGTACTCACTAGTCTGTGTCCTCTAATCTAGAATGACTTGTACTAAGAAAGAGGTAGGCATGTATCGAACCATTCGGTGACAGTCGGCACCTCTAATCCTTCATTAATTTTGTCACACGTGGAAAATGAGCTTTCTCAATAATTGTATTCATGTTGATAATTCTTCATGCAGTCAGTGGCAGTAAGCAGAAGTGTTTTTATTGGCTTCCTACATTGATGCACCATTTGGTTTAAATTATGAATTTGTATGCACTTAAGTTCACGTCGAGCCTATCGCACCTTTTGTATTCTGGAAATAAATTCACATTCTCCTTTTTTTTTCTCTCACTACACTTCATATGACAAAAATTGCAAAATGCAGCTTGTTCGATGTTTTTCATCTTATCAGTTGTGGCATTGTTGCTTGATGACCTCTGTGCCATCAAAACAACATTTCAAATTTCTTGTCTCTTTAAAAAAGAAATGGTGTGCTTCTTTTCCTATGGGAGGTTTTTGTGTGCGTCTCTCTGTGTGCACGGACTCGCTCTTATCGTGAGCTATAACATTCTCCTGTGGCCTGGTTCCTGCCCTGTTTCTCCCCCTTGTAGCTGCCAAAACTCTTCAGATCTTTAACATTGAGATGAAGAGCAAGATGAAGGCGCACACCATGACCGACGATGTTACCTTTTGGAAGTGGATCTCTCTTAACACAGTTGCACTTGTGACTGACAATGCCGTCTACCATTGGAGCATGGAGGGTGACTCACAGCCCGTGAAAGTCTTTGACCGGCACTCTAGCCTGGCAGGCTGCCAGATCATCAACTACCGCACTGATGCCAAGCAGAAGTGGCTCCTGCTCATCGGCATCTCCGCTCAGGTAGTTTGTTCTGCATGTGTTCTGGTTTAACAAAAAACAAAGCCAAGGTTCGTAATCTATGGTCGAAGCATGTCAGTCACAAGGAATATGCGGTCATAATTACCTTATGCATGTTTATATCTTTCATTCTGGGGGGGTTGTTTTTCCTTTCAGCAAAATCGAGTGGTGGGAGCCATGCAGCTGTACTCTGTTGAGAGAAAAGTTTCTCAGCCCATTGAAGGCCATGCTGCCAGCTTCGCCCAGTTTAAGATAGAAGGGAATGCAGAAGAGTCAACTCTGTTCTGCTTTGCTGTCAGAGGCCAGGCTGGAGGGAAGGTGACTGGTTTTTACAAACATAATTGTGAAAAGTGATTTCTCTCGTATGGTTTTCTTACAAATGTTTTGTCCTCATCATAGTTGCACATCATTGAAGTGGGAACCCCACCAACTGGTAACCAGCCATTTCCTAAGAAAGCAGTGGATGTCTTCTTCCCTCCAGAAGCCCAGAATGACTTCCCTGTAGCCATGCAGGTATGTTTGTGTGACATCAGTAGCATGAAAGGTAGTACTAGGTTGGCAAAACTGCAGTTTATCAGTCTTTTAAAAGACCAGTTTGGCTGATGTGTGGTGATGTTTTTGTTTTTTAATTGTTCATAATTTCTTTTACTGACAAGGAAATCTCTGTTAGAATAACTTTATAGAGCGCCAAATCACAATAACAGTTGTCTCCGGGTGCTTAAACACCAGACCACTTGTCCACCACATAGTGATGTACAACAAACATCAGCCACTATGGTTGCTAAATGTCATCTTATTTGCTGGTAGGCCCATATTTTTCATCATGGCTGGTCATCCGTGTATCTTACACACATGAAACCCACACTTTCAAAAGCAAGTCTCTGATTTCTGTAGACGTCCCTGACCTCTCACTGAACTCAGAAATACACTTTGAGTAGGTACTGTTTTGGTGATGTTTCAGATAGCAATGCACAGCTTTATGTAACATCACTAAATTGGTTTTTGACAGATAAGCTCAAAGCACAATGTGGTTTTCCTGATTACCAAATATGGCTACATCCATCTCTATGACTTGGAGACTGGCACCTGCATCTACATGAACCGCATCAGTGGAGAGACCATCTTTGTCACCGCTCCACATGAGGCCACCTCAGGCATCATTGGGGTCAACAGGAAGGGGCAGGTAAGAATGTCACGATGTGCTAATTCTAACTGCTCATGGAAATTAAAGTGATGCCTGGAGTTGCTGTCTTGTTCATGTCGAAACGGAACGTGCAACCGTATATTTTCCACTCAGTTTCCTAAAAATCTGTATATAATATATCGTAATATCTTAATTTATAGTTCAATTTTACTATTTAAATCTTGTTTCATCTCTAGTCCTAGTAATATCCAGCAAATATGACGCTGGGCAACAACAAACATCAGCTGACAGCAGCATCTCTTTGTTTGTCTGTTGTCATCAGGCAGGTTCACTTTGCCAGGAGTCATTATAAATAATCCAAGGTGTAGTGTTTCACAAACAGAAAGCAGCGACTGTTGCGTCTTACTGCTTTTCTGAAGCAGAACCAGAGAAGAGAACTGGATACAGCTAGCTGATGAATAATGATCCAGCCAGGCCACACACCACATGAATAATTGAGCGCAGAGAGGAAAGCTGATCTCAGACTGTGACAGATCTCACAGTCTGCCAGAGCAGTGTGTGTGTGTGTGTGTGTGTGTGTGTGCGCGTGTGTGCTTGTGTGTGTGTGTGTGTGTGTGTGTGTCACAAGCACACAGAGACAGTGATCTGAGAGAGAATAGGCCGCTGTCTGCGCCACTTACTGATTCTGGTTAACTGGGTTGGTTACCAGCAAAATTAGTAATTGGATACTGAGTAATAAATTACTCCAGTGCTATATACTTCTATCAAGTAGCCAGGTGAAAGGAAAATTGGTCTCAACTAGACTAGCAGCATAACGTTCACCAGGGGCGGTTAAATCAACATAACCATATTTTTATGGAAATGTCGGGGAGTAGAAAAACATCATTATTACCTCGTAAACATTTCAGGTGGGAAAACATTACATTATCATACAGTGCTAAGATATTGAGCTCATGAATGTAAAATCAGTGAGTGCATGAGGAGAGTATCCTGGCCTGTCAGTGACATGCATTGATTATAGGTGTAGCACTGAACTGCTGCACAGAAACCCGACAGGGGTGGAGGAGGTAACATGGAGAATTTAAATGACAGAGTACGGGTGGAAAAAGGCCCATGTCCCATCAGCGTGTGATGCAGAGTGGGAAGCACATCCTGGTGCTCTCTGTCAGTGTAGATCCTCTCGGTAGTGTCTGCCTGAAATGAGCTTTGCTATTTGTTCTTGGTGGATCTGTCTCAACTAGGTTTATCACTTGATACTTGATATTTTTTTCCTAGCATTTAGGAACAAAATGTTAGGCCACCCTGGGCTTAGTGTGCAGGCTGGTCTCCCTCATGATGGTAATTATCGGACTTTAATATCAGCCTCTACAAGCATACTCTCCTCTGGACACATGTAGTGCGCACTGAGCAGAACACAGGATGAACACTAGGAAACCTTTTGTTAAACTCCTTTTCCTCTTTTGTTTATTTACATGTATTTACATTTCCAGATTACTTCCATTTAGTCCAGTAACATTATAGTAAGTGATCCTGCTTGAGTAGTTGCCAGACTTCACACACAACCCCTGTGTTACACTGAGCCACTAAAATAACATTTGCATTCAGCACCCATATCCCAGTGCTAGACTGAGTTTAATTTCATTGCACATACTTAAATTTAACATCTTGACTACTGATTTATTTATTTTTGGTTACCTGACAAAAGTGTATTGAATCATGCCTCTGTGGTCATAATGTATCTAAGATGAGTTAAAGTACAAAAGACTGTTTTTCCAATCAACGTTTCATTGTGTATTTGACCAAATCTGTGAATCTGTTCCACATGCCTGACATAAACTTCACAGATTGACTTTGACTTTAAAAATGTCTTTTCCTGTGGCACAGGTTCTGTCTGTCTGTGTGGAAGAGGAAAACATCATTCCCTACATCACCAACGTGCTGCAGAATCCAGATCTGGCTCTCCGCTTAGCTGTCCGCAACAACCTCACGGGAGCCGAAGAGCTGTTTGCACGCAAGTTCAACAACCTGTTTGCTGCTGGCAACTACTCCGAGGCCGCCAAGGTTGCTGCTAATGCACCAAAGGTACATTAGTGACTTCCATGGTCTTTTACTGCCCGTTTTGTCTTTTATCATTGCTTTATGGCTTTTCTCATATTCTGCTGACATTTCTTCACTCAGGGCATCCTGCGCACTCCAGATACCATCCGTCGTTTCCAGAGTGTTCCCACTCAGCCTGGCCAAACCTCCCCCTTGCTGCAGTACTTTGGTATCCTGTTAGACCAGGGTCAGCTCAATAAGTTTGAGTCCCTGGAGCTTTGCAGGCCTGTCCTCCAGCAGGGGCGAAAGCAGCTTTTGGAAAAGTGGTTGAAGGAAGACAAGGTACTGTACATCCATCTAAGCGCCAGCTCGCAGGAAGTCGCTCTTCCTGAGCTGCCTGTTATGTTTACACAACTTGCCTGTTATCTTGGATCAAGCAGGATCACGTGATATGCAAGGAATTTAGGAAGTCCCCTTCAGAAACTTTGAATCTACAAATTCTCCATGGTTAAGAAAAAAGTGAATTATGCATTTGAGTTGATTTTCATTCACTTAATATTTGCTATATTTTCTATATCAGTGGAGAACCAATCCCAACAGTCTTAGAGAAGTCCATCAAGAGTCCATCAAAGTGTTAATACTATAATCTAGATCAGATCTCTAATCCCTAAACCTAACCAAGGAAGGAAAAAAGAAACTAAAATCCGGCAGAACAGCTTGTGATAAAAGACCGAAACAGCCTGTGAAGGCACACAACAGTGTGTCCCGCTGGTAAAGTTTCTGCCTTTCCTTAGCCATCCCTCAAGACTTTATTTGAAGCAGTGCATTGTCAGGGATTGTAACATCTAGTCCTTTTACTGAAACTGTGTTAAGATTATTTTATTGTCATACACTTATTATTTGCATTTAAACAATGGTTTTTTTTGGTTGTTGTTGTTTTTTTCCATAATTGTCTCTCTTAAACGTCTGATGCTTCTTGTGTATTCCAGTTGGAGTGTTCTGAAGAACTGGGTGACTTGGTGAAGGCGGTGGATCCTACCTTGGCTCTCAGTGTGTACCTGAGGGCCAACGTTCCCAACAAGGTCATTCAGTGCTTTGCAGAGACTGGTCAGTTTCCTAAGATTGTCCTGTACGCCAAAAAGGTATGTCTAAGATTGCACTTGGCCATTACTTTTAATTATCTGTACTCTGGATTTTATTTATTTTTTAATCTAGTTTAATGAAATTGGTTCTGACCATTAAGTGGGGTGGAGAGAGCTTGTTGGTTATTGTAGCATTTTCTTTCTTTGTTCCAGGTCGGCTACACACCAGACTGGATCTTTCTGCTCAGGAATGTGATGCGGATCAATCCAGAACAGGGCCTGCAGTTCGCACAGATGCTAGTCCAAGATGAAGAGCCACTGGCTGACATTACACAGGTAGGATATGAAGGATATGTAGTGATGCAGTATGTTTTTATTTTTGATACAGTAGTCCAACAGAGTTATTATTTTATTTTGAAATTGTGTTATGTGACCTTGAGGTCACTTAATTATCACTTTCTCTGTGATTAACAAGTCAGCCTGAAATTGTCCCAGAATGTAAACAAATAGAATTTAAGTGCAGAATGAGTTTACAGCTACAACAGTTACAATGCAGACTTTATTTGCAGTAGGCATGGCTGCAAACCGTATATGTGTGAAGTTAGAGAAGCATGCGCTTTCTTAAGTGAGTGAATGAATAAAACACGCTTCATGTTGTTTTCATGTTTATTTGTCAAGTACTTGGTAACAAATACAAAGGACAATAGTCGTTGTTGTGCTCTGGAGCCTCCATGATCTCAGTGTTAGGGGCACATTAAGCAGTTCTCTGGCTGCCGCAGGTTCTGGTCAGTGTTTCTCTAGCTAGCAACAGAGCAACAAGGACTGCTGTCACCAGCTGCAGTTCAAGAAGGTGGAGTTAGCTGTATTTGGCCACAGAACCAGAGCCTCTCTGGGATGGCCTGAGAAAGACATTGAGGACCACTACAACAACAACCCGGCCACACAGCAAGGAGTGCAGGACAAGAAGGGTAGCTGGGTAGCATTAGCTGAACTTTCAAAATAAAGGCACAGGTGTTTCAGTAGTAAATTGAAAAGGATGTCATCATTCTGTTAGGCAGAAATGACAACTAAAAAAAAACAAAACTATTTGGTGTTTATTATTGTGTCATATACTTATGCCTGCCTACTTCAGTGTGGAAAACACTGAATAAGTTTATTGAGCATAAGTATTAGAGATGGCACGACACCACTTTTTTATGTCCAATACCGATATCATTAATTTTGCATATCTGCCGATACCGATATGACTCTGATATAGTGTTTTTTTTAATCAATAAAACTGTTTTTGTTTTTTTTTTATATTTTGTTCATACTCAAGTTTAAAAACCCCACTAAAGCTATTCTGTTAAACCTGTATGCAAAAAGTACACTGCACCCAAAATATTTCATAGTTCAGCAATAATGAGCTAATAAACTTAAACCTGCACCATCCTCCCTATTCTGGTATTTTAAAGAGTATTTAGCAGAAATATTAAGCAACCAAACTAATAATAGGAAACCACCCCCCACCCTCCGCCTCATGATACTTAATCGACGTAATCAACCATAATTTAATGCACGTGTTTAAAAATAAAAAGCACAGAAATAAATTCTTTTTCTACAATAATTAAATAGATTCAACATCTTCCTTCTACAGAGCTGCAGACTGCACAGATGGTTCCCAAAGGAAAAAGTACTATAGCTTACTAGGGTATATTAGACTTAACAGTTACTATATACAGTAATGGACTTCTATACATTTACATCAGATTAAAACTTTGGGTGTAAGATTCAGATAATAAGAATAAGAAAGAAAAGTATGTCTTTGTGCCCTTTTCCCTGTTCATGCCCTATCGGCCCCCCTGGCTAAACTTTGCTAGATCCGCCCCTGCACAGTTACGTCAGCTGTGTAGAAAAAGATCCTGGTGTAGAAAGTAATATTAAATACAGTCTAACAACAGCTGATCAAGCTTCAATGTGCTGCTGTTGTTCAGCTGCTGGTTTCCTCTTTCTGGTGCAAAGTGGGCCAAAAACAAACGAGAGACGGACTCGCGACAGAAAAGCCGATCAGCTGATCATTGATCAGTTTCATGATTGAAGGAGAGAGAGAGGCAGTCGCTCCATATATCGGGAATGCTTTACAAACATTCAGAGATGAACTTACACACTTGCTTTACTTCTCTCTGGGATACCTTCCTCAGAGATGAAATGCTGGTTTGGTAGCGAGGCTCTAAATGCTCAACCAGACCGCCGACAGGTCTCACGCCACAGCCGCTCTATCACATGACGTGTACTGGTCCGACGTGCTACGGTTATGAGCCGAGTTACGCCGTGTCGCAAGTTTTGTGAGGTGCTTTTTGATATTTAATGGATCGGGCTACATTTTTTTATTTCTCTTCGATATCCGATCCAGTAATTTAGGTCAGTATCGGAGCGATACGTAATATCGATCGGTCCATCCCTAATAAGTATATAATATACTAGTTTGTAATGGTGGAAAACACTGAACAAGTTTGAGCACACGTTTATGTTTCTAAATCTTGCCTTTCACATGGTATAAAGGAAATTCACCTCTTCCTTTACTTCCTGCCTGTGCATAACCTCCGTGCTGCAAATGTCAACCGCTGACACAGCTCGTGTTCCTAAAGTGCAACAGAGCAGCTGATAGGAACACAAATCATTGCATCACAGGCAGGCTTTTTTTTTTTTAAACAGTTACTGTATTCAGACAACTTTCACTTGTCATTGCAACTTGTCTAAAAGCTTTAGAGAACTGTGTGGGCTGCATTCCTCACATTTAATCCTTTAAGTGGTGCCGAACATTAGACTGCTGACAAGAATGT
Organism: Pundamilia nyererei; assembly: GCF_000239375.1. Classification (NCBI taxonomy): domain Eukaryota; kingdom Metazoa; phylum Chordata; class Actinopteri; order Cichliformes; family Cichlidae; genus Pundamilia; species Pundamilia nyererei. The sequence continues at coordinate 741,198 of NW_005187500.1, forward strand.
TGGGTTTATATCAAAGGTAAAAGCTGCAGTAAATAAGTGCTACCATATTTGATATAAACAGGCCTTTTTTGTTGTTTTTTTTAATACTTCTCAGCTGTACAAGTGTAGTCTAATTTTTGGTTTATTTCTTACCTGTGGTTCTGTTTTTGTCCAGATTGTGGATGTGTTTATGGAGTACAACCTGATTCAGCAGTGCACATCATTCCTTCTGGATGCCCTGAAAAACAACAGACCCTCAGAAGGACCTCTCCAGACTCGCCTGCTGGAGATGAACCTCATGCATGCACCACAGGTAGACCAATATGCACACACTTGAATAAATGAAATGAATCCATTTGTTAAGCATGAATCACTGTTTTCTAATGATTCGTCTCATGGTGTAGGTTGCTGATGCAATCCTGGGCAACCAGATGTTCACCAACTATGATCGTGCCCACATTGCCCAGCTGTGTGAGAAAGCTGGACTCCTGCAAAGAGCACTCGAGCACTACACTGACCTGTATGACATCAAGCGTGCTGTGGTGCACACACACCTGCTCAACCCAGAGGTAGGCTTTCCTATCTACACAGTCAAAGTGTTTTCCCATCTGGCAAATGTGTCATTGCTTGTTGTAGATTGTACAGCCTCTGAATGAACTTTTTCCCCCCCACACAACCTCCAGTGGTTGGTGAACTACTTTGGCTCGTTGTCAGTGGAAGATTCTCTGGAGTGCCTCAGGGCCATGCTCTCAGCTAACATCCGCCAGAACCTGCAGATCTGCGTCCAGGTGGCGTCCAAGTACCATGAACAGCTCACCACACAGGCTCTCACTGAACTCTTTGAGTCCTTCAAGAGCTTTGAAGGTGAGACATAAAAATTCATTCTTAACATTCTTTATTATATCAGTAATCCATAATCCAGCCAATACAAATAGCTCACTTGTACCTACTGCTCAACATGGTTTTTAGGGTTTTCCATTAGATGGTAGTACCTGCTACCAGGTACTTCTTTAATACCTACTTGACCGGGGTTCCAAGCAATCTGAATGTGTGACGTCAGCAGACTACATGCCACTGCTTGGCTAGTCAGTGGCATTACACAATGAGTCATGAAAGCATCTCCTTCACCAACATCAAAATTGCCATTTTTGAAACCCAGTAATAAGGGACAAGCGTTTTAGATGGTACTCGATTATCAGGGAAAACGAGACGATCTGAGTAGGTACTAATAGGTAAACTAATTGGGGAAGAACAATATTTTAATGTCAGCAATGTCCCTATCCACATGGATCCCATTTGAAGCTTAATTTTAACTGTGTGTTCCCCTCAGGTTTGTTCTATTTCCTGGGCTCTATTGTAAACTTCAGTCAGGACCCTGAAGTTCACTTCAAATACATCCAAGCTGCCTGCAAGACGGGCCAGATCAAAGAGGTGGAAAGGATCTGCAGAGAGAGCAACTGCTACGATCCTGAGCGTGTCAAGAACTTCCTCAAGGTAGTGACAGGGATGACTGGAGCGATCAAACACTGACACAAGCAGCTTTCATGACTTTGACTCTTTTAATTTTTGTTATTCTTTTACCCTCGCCCGTTATTTCTCAGTTGGTTCCTACTGGTGCTTGTTTGTAACCTGTAACGCTGTCAGAACTTTATCAGTAGTTTTATGAATTTAATGTTGGGTTGATCAAAAGTTTAAACTCTCCTGAAATCTCTATTTTATAATCAGACGTTGCTTACAGTGCTTAGTCTGTCTTTATATTTTATAGAAAAGCCAAGCTGCACACATCAACAGTTTACCTGTATTTGTTGCAAATTGTTCAACCAGCAGTCCTGATGGCAGTCAATTATCTTTTGTCCTTTTCCTCTTTTGTCTTTGGAATGGCAGGACATGTATCAGGTAAATCTGTTCCTCCCCACAGTGCAGGATTCATTCCCTGCTTTTCTTTCACCCCTTTCCCATTATTTTCAGACACATGATTGAAACTGGGATTTGTATGGAGGCGTATATGTTTATACACCACAGTCCATACACCTGCTGGGGTGTATCTATGTGTAGCCACTGATCTATTAACTTTACGTAGTCGTAGTCATTCATTGGCTCTTGTGTGTGCAGGTAACGGTGACCGTGTTAGGCTCCTTTACTTCACATTTAAACACAGAAAGTGTTGGTTTGTGTTGTGTGTAATCTTGTAAGGAGCTTTTTTTCTAGTGCAGCATGTTGTTGGATAGTCGTGTCAAGATGCACAATCCCAGTTTTGTTTTTTAAATCCTGTGGATGGCAGCAGTGTGTCAGTACTGCTTAGTGAGAACTGGCATCTCTGCTTATTAGTATGAAGGAAGTTTATTGTTCTTTAGTGCGATGCACACACTTTGTTTTCAATAGTGTGACCATCCCTTTAGCCTCCCTAGCTAACAAAGCCAAGACGCTTGATTTTGTTTCTATGTGGTTTTTTTAACTGATTAAGTCCTGATACTTTTAAATAACAGACATTTTTTGGTGATTATAATTATAGAGGGCAGAAACCAAACCAATCTAAACATTCGACTGTGTACGGATTCACTGACTACACTCTCTTCCCCATTACTGTGATGCACAGGAAGCCAAACTAACTGACCAGCTCCCACTCATCATCGTCTGTGACCGTTTCGACTTTGTCCACGACCTGGTCCTCTACCTGTACCGCAACAACCTGCAGAAATACATTGAGATCTATGTTCAGAAGGTAAGAGTCAACACAGAGACATTTAGTTTTCAGAGCACGGTTCATTCACAGATCAAGGAGAGATTTATTGTGAAACCTTTGCTTAGGTAAATCCGAGCCGTCTGCCTGTGGTGGTTGGTGGCCTCTTAGATGTGGACTGCTCTGAGGATGTCATCAAGAGTCTGATCCTGGTTGTCAGAGGACAGTTTTCCACGGATGAACTGGTCGCTGAGGTGGAAAAGAGGAACAGGTGCTGCACACATTCAACTTATGTTATTTTCTAAAACATAATAAATTTTTACCTGACACTTATTCTTCAGTGTAATTCAGGGAGCTGTATGGACGTTAACGAGTGAATATCAGGAGGGAAACTGTGATGCAGATGTTTACGGCTTCTTTTGGAGCTGGCTTTTGTCAAAAAACCTTTTTTAATCATTTGAAATAAAAATTTATATATACATATATATGATTTATATTTGTATAATTGTATTGCTCATCGTTTACAGCTTACTGAAACTAGATTTGACCCAAGCGTCAAAGCTGTATACGTAGCCAGGGATAGTTCTGACGTCCGCTGTCCTTGCAGGCTGAAGCTGCTCCTGCCCTGGCTCGAGTCTCGTATCCATGAAGGCTGTGAAGAGCCAGCAACCCACAATGCTCTGGCCAAGATCTACATTGACAGCAACAACAACCCTGAACGCTTCCTGAGGGAAAACCCTTACTATGACAGCCGTGTGGTGGGAAAGTACTGTGAGAAGAGAGACCCCCATTTGGCATGTGTAGCTTATGAGAGAGGACAGTGTGACCAGGAGCTGATCAATGTGAGCAAGACGATTTGATGCCACCAGTCCAAGTTTCAGCCAATCCAGTTCTGTTGTTGTGAACTTAACTGTAGCACAAAGCACTGTAATTCTTTCTTTCTTCTGTCAGGTCTGCAATGAGAACTCCCTCTTCAAAAGCTTGTCTCGCTACCTTGTACGACGCAGAGACCCTGACCTGTGGGCCAGCGTGCTGCTGGAGACCAATCCCTACAGGCGACCACTTATTGATCAGGTACGCACACAAGTTCTGTGGGTTTTTAATCCCCCTGCCCGCCAGCACTGCTTCTCTAAACTTACTTACTTTGTGCTGTCAGGTGGTGCAGACAGCACTGTCAGAAACCCAGGACCCAGAGGAGGTTTCGGTCACAGTCAAGGCTTTCATGACTGCTGACTTGCCCAACGAGCTCATTGAGCTGCTGGAGAAGATTGTGTTGGATAACTCAGTCTTCAGTGAACACAGGTGCTGTAGTGCTGTACTGTTCATCCAGAGTTATTTTAAAACTGCACAGAAATCCTGATCTTTTTCTTTCTCCCACAGAAATCTGCAGAACCTGTTGATCTTGACGGCCATCAAGGCTGACCGTACTCGAGTGATGGAATATATCAGCAGGCTAGATAACTATGATGCCCCTGACATCGCAAACATTGCCATCAGTAATGAGCTCTTTGAGGAGGCCTTTGCCATCTTTAAAAAGTTTGATGTCAACACCTCTGCTGTGCAGGTCTGTTCTTATTTTCTCGACACTTGGACAAATAATCGTATTACCTGAAGAAGGTTTGATAATACTTCCTGTCTGCCTCCTGCCCCACAGGTGCTGATCGAGCATATTGGCAACTTGGACCGAGCCTATGAGTTTGCAGAGCGCTGCAATGAGCCCGCTGTGTGGAGCCAGCTGGCCAAGGCTCAGCTGCAGAAGGGCCTTGTTAAGGAAGCCATTGATTCCTACATCAAGGCTGACGACCCCTCTGCATACATGGAGGTGGTACAGGCTGCTGATACGAGTGGTACGCAGAATGGTCTCACTAAATTAGAGCAGGTTTTAGTGAAGGCTGTTAGTTGTGTGCTCGTGCCACTTTAATTGAAAGCAATTAATTAATCAATCAATCAATTACATCGACTGTGTTGTCTTAGATGGCAGCCTGTGCAGTAGCTTTGCTTGTGCAGCAGATATGAAAGGTTTACTGTGAAAACAGAGCAACAGCCTCATTAATGTAAATATGTTGCAGGTAACTGGGAGGACTTGGTCAAATTCCTGCAGATGGCTCGTAAGAAGGCCCGCGAATCCTACGTAGAGACAGAGCTGATCTTTGCTTTGGCCAAAACCAACCGCCTTGCTGAACTTGAGGAGTTCATCAATGGGCCCAATAATGCTCACATCCAACAGGTTGAGCTCACTCTCACGCAGAGTCACTCACGCTCTGACGAGCCGACGGGTCATCGATGAAATAATGTTTATTGTACTTTTTATTTGCTTTAGGTTGGTGACCGCTGCTATGATGAGAAAATGTATGAGGCCGCTAAACTGTTGTACAACAACGTTTCCAACTTTGGTCGTCTGGCTTCAACCCTGGTGCACCTCGGAGAGTACCAGGCTGCTGTGGACGGCGCCCGTAAGGCCAACAGCACCCGCACCTGGAAAGAGGTGTGCTTCGCCTGTGTGGATGGACAGGAGTTCAGACTGGCGCAGATGTGTGGTCTCCATATCGTAGTGCACGCCGATGAGCTGGAGGAGCTGATTAACTACTACCAAGTAAGAGATCGATGAGAAGCATTATTGTCCTTAAAATCAATTCAGAAGTTTGAAATCTGGCATAATGATTTTGAGGTGTGCAGCTCTCGTAGCTTAGCCCAAAAATGAGCAAACATTTGACGACCTCCCATCGCTGTTGTTCTCTCTCAGGACCGTGGTTACTTTGAGGAGTTGATTACCATGCTGGAGGCCGCCCTGGGCCTGGAGCGTGCTCACATGGGGATGTTCACAGAGCTGGCCATTCTCTATTCCAAGTTCAAGCCCCAGAAGATGAGGGAGCATCTGGAGCTCTTCTGGTCAAGAGTTAACATCCCAAAGGTCCTGAGAGCAGCAGAGCAGGCTCACCTGTGGGCCGAACTTGTCTTCCTGTATGACAAATACGAGGAGTACGACAACGCCATCATCACCATGATGAACCACCCGACAGATGCCTGGAAGGAGGGCCAGTTCAAAGACATCATCACCAAGGTACAGTTTAATTGGATATCACAATCACGACTTGTTTTTTTTTTTTTTCTTCCCAACAAGGATGCACAACGTTGACCGTTTGTGTCACATTAATGTAGCAGTGAAATCTTGGCTGGTCTGGTACGAGTCGCAGTCTGCAAAAAACAGAAGCCAATGCATTTATCTCCTAATGCAGTGTTTTGTTTTTATTAACAGATTTGTTTAGAAGCACGAAATCATTTCTTTGCTTCTGTGTGTGCTGTAGGTGGCCAACGTGGAGCTGTATTACAAAGCCATCCAGTTCTATCTGGAGTTCAAACCATTGTTACTGAACGATTTGCTTATAGTGCTTTCCCCCAGACTGGACCACTCACGCGCCGTCAACTTCTTCACCAAGGTACATGTTGTTCCATGTCATAATGATTCAGATGCATCAGGCTGGTTTCCTCTGTGGTTCAAACTGGGCTGAGCACTGAGCGCACTTGTGTGTTAACAGGTGAAACAGCTGCCTCTGGTCAAACCGTACCTACGGTCAGTACAGAACCACAACAACAAATCGGTCAACGAAGCACTTAACAACCTCTTCATCACAGAGGAGGACTATCAGGTGAGTAACTGTGGATTTAGTTCAATGTTCTGCTATTTCAAAAATACCCACCTCACGCTTTCATTTTCTGCGTACTCCTGCTAGGCACTGAGAACATCAATAGATGCCTACGATAACTTTGACAACATCTCACTGGCCCAGCGCTTGGAGAAGCACGAGCTGATTGAGTTCAGGAGAATCGCTGCCTACCTGTTTAAGGGCAACAACCGCTGGAAACAGAGCGTAGAGCTCTGCAAGAAGGACAAGCTTTATAAGGTGCCCCTTCCGTTTGAGTGCTCAGGTTAAGGTAAGCAGGTGTGTTGCACTCTTCCTGACCCTCTGTGTGCTGCCTCTCGCTCTGCAGGATGCCATGCAGTATGCTTCAGAATCCAAAGACACAGAGCTGGCAGAGGAGCTGCTGTCCTGGTTCCTGCAGGAGAACAAGAAGGAGTGTTTTGCCGCCTGCCTGTTCACTTGCTACGATCTGCTACGACCTGATGTGGTGCTGGAGACCTCCTGGAGGCACAACATCATGGACTTTTCTATGCCGTACTTCATTCAGGTCATGAGGGAGTACCTCAGCAAGGTGAGTCGGCTCTTCTCAGGTTTCCTGTTAGATGGTCACTCAAAAGATCTGAGGACACGTTGGCACACGAGGAATCCTCAGTGAAATAAAACTTGCACAATTTTGTCTGATTACTTTGCATCTCCAGCCGCCTCTGCCAGTTTGTTTTTTTTTAAATGTTCATCTTCTGTGCTGCTCCTCTTCTCTTTCAGGTTGATGCAGTTAAGGAACAGGTGACAGTTTAAAGCTCTGTGTTTGATCAGCATTCAGTTTAGGAGATTGCAGCCTGGAGTGTGCATGGTTTTAGCTCTAATGCTCTTTGCGCACTCAAAAACTGATCAGTCGGTCAAACTGGTTTTGTAATTGTTGGGCAACTATTCATATAGGCTGTAATACAAAACTTGGTATAGCCGTAGCATGTAAGTATGTAAGTTTTATTATTCAGTATGTTGTTCAGTGGCGTCGACGCAGTGATTTGAAGCATTCCTGTGAAGTTGGGCGCGTCAACAATTATAAAGTGCATTTACCTCCAGCTGTGTAACACTGTTGGGTTTTTGTGTTGCATTCTGATGCTTGGGACTTGATGCATGTGTGTTAACCAAAAACAAAGTCTTGCTCATACAAACCTGCAGGCTGTTGGTTTGCCCGGCTTCATGCACAAGGCTTTGAACGATAGGAAGCACCTGAAGTAACCTGGCTCCGCCTCTAAATAAGCTGCGTCTTACTGCTGCAGCAGTGTGACACATACAGCATGAGACACTCAGCAGCTTGGTCTCACTGCTTTTAATTAAAGGGCTGCTGTTTGTTACACTGCATGGACAAACTGAATGTGCACACGGGGTGTGGAAGTAAACTGCTGAGCAAGCCTTTATTGCTGTGTTTTAGAAACAACATGCATCCAGCTGCTGCTGCTTTCCCCTTTGGACCGTAGAAGTCCATTCTGCATATTGCTGCTAGCAGTTATCTGACTCACTGCTCAGACAGGTTCCTCCTGCTCTCACTTGTATTCATGTATATTGCTGGTTGACAGGAACAGACTTATTTCCTGCCTCTGTGAGGCAGAAGCAGGGAAACACTGGACCATCATAGCAACCCCAGTCTCAGCATTTATGCCCAAAAAAGATGTTAAAACAACGACTGCTGTTTTCGACTGCAGAAGCCGTTACTGATATTCACGTTTCATTAGTTGACTATTAAGAAATAAAGGGCAACTGCTTTTGCTACTAAATGTAACTGAGGATGTCATAAATGGTTGTATTTTTAAAATCATGCAAAATATGGCACTTTATTAACGTTTTTATTGCAGTTGGAAGTTCTCAGTTGCCTCTGTGGGTTCATGTGATCCCACATTGACACGTATCGTTGAGCTCGGGGCTCTGAGGGCTCGCACCATCTGCTGCAAGAGTCCGTTATTGTTAAGAGATCGTGTGTTGACCCCTACTTTTTTTTTTTCCTGACCTTGAACCGTGTAAGTTTCATTTTTAAGGGTTTCAGCGTTTTGCTAAATGTATTCATGTATTCTGTTTGCAGGTAGATAAACTTGAAACCTCAGAGTCTGTAAGGAAAGAGGAGGAGCAGGCAACAGAGACGCAACCCATCGTCTACGGTAACATCAACGTCCACTTATCGTGATCAGTATCCAGGAGAACGCTTTGCTTTCTCGTCTTTCACTTTGTGGTTCCAGGGTCTTCTGTAGTCACTCGGTTTAATCACTGTGAATTCTTTAAGTCATGAAAGGTCCTGAAAACCTGGCTTTAACTTGTTGTTATACTTCTGATGACATAAAAACAAAACCAGCTTCCAGTCTAAGCTTTTAAATCTGAACGAGGAAACAAAAACAAATGTGCATGTGTGAAAAGTTTCCTCTGTGTGTCGGCTCGCAGGAACACCCCAGCTGATGCTGACAGCAGGCCCAAGCGTCCCTGTGGCCCCTCAGCAAGCGTATGGCTACGGCTACCAGGCGCCCGCAGGATACGGTCAACCAGCAGCTCAGCCAGGCTTCGGCTATGGCATGTAAAGACCCCAGCTCCTTATCTCCACTTACAGGGTGGAGCTTCCATCCATCCATCCCCCACAGTCCTTCACCACACCATTACCCTCTCGCTCTGCCTTCAACAGGGAGAGGAGAACAGCAACAAACTCGTCTTCATCTTTCTTTTGTTTTTAAACCTTTCTTTACCCCCCTTAAACTGCCATGAAGGACTCAGTTTTTGTTCTGTTGTCAAACGAAAGGTTTGAATCACAGATTTAATTTCCTCACATTCCGTATTGACTACATTAATTTTTCTTATGTTTATTTTATTTGAATGGGAAATGGTTTATGTACAATGGGAGGGTTGGTTTGTGGGAAGAGCTGGTCTTCTCCAAAAAAAGAAAAAAAAACCACACAAACACACAAAGGTCTGTTGTGAAGCATCTGGTTTGCACTCTGTAGTGAGAAGAAATAATGTAGAACCTCTTCCTTTTGATGTGCGTGAGCAGCTTCTTCTTTCAGACTGTAAAATGCATTTAATTATTGTATATTCAGACACATGGCCGCTGCTTCCGTCCCCACAATCCTGAAACACTACGCTGTCCCATTAATGCCCCAAACTCAAACTTCAGGGCTGGTTTGATGAAGAAAATCCCAGAAGAGTATTTTACGTACAATTTACAGGAAAGTTTGGTTCTTTCCAGCAAAGCCTATGCAGAAAAACATTTACTTCCAGATGACATGTCTATGTGCTTTACACACGGCTTTAATGTGGGACGATTCCACCTTAGGAGGGGCTGCAGACCTGTTTGTGCTTGACTAACAACCCCCCCCCCCTCCCTTTATGCTGTGGTTTGTTTCTGCAGGAGACATTTTTCAAACTTTGTTCTCCTGTTTGATTAGATTGAATGTTAAGTTGAACTCCTCTAAATCAGAAACAATATCACAACACTTGTGGGATTGTGAAGGTTTTTTTTCTTAAGGCTTGTGTGTGTGTATACAGGAAATCAATCATTAACTCTCTGAACTTATATTCTTATCTCAATTACCTTAGATTTAAATTGTGCACTTAAGATACTTGATTGTGCATAATCAGGATCATAATGAATGAAACAGCGGTTTTGTTTTCCACTTAAAAAATAAAATAAAGGCTTCTTGTTTGTCAAGAAAAGTGTGACCGTGTCTTGCATGTGCTGTAACAAACTCCCACAGTTCTGATGGGGGTGATAACAGAGTGACATATATTTTTGTCTCTACTACAACAGTAACGATCAGTGATTGCTAAATCTGAAGTCCCAAACGTGATGCAGGTGCAGTTCGAAACCTTTGTTGAAGAGATGTGTAGGAACACGTTGCGCACGTTACTGGACGACCCTGAATGTTCTTCTGTTTGTTTTGAGACATTTCGTTTTCTGTGGCTGGCTAAGTGCTCGGTTTGTACTGCTATAAATGTTCAATATGCCACCCAGCTGCGAATATATTGTCATGTTTTGCCTCTAGGGGGTGCTATAGTAAAATAAAGCTCTATGCAAGTCATTTCAGCTATTATACACTAAAACCGGCACTGCTTAAAAAATACTAAGGGACCACTTAAATTACAAATCCGCTCCCGATTAATAACATTCAATTTGAAATTCTATGCTGTCATCAGATGCACAAATAGCCGATGTTCCATAGGTTTTAATTGGATTCATGTCAGAGGAACGCGCTGGCCGCGAGGCCGAGCTTTGTCCATACCAGCAGGATCCCACTGCACCATCTAAAGGTCTGGCAGGCAGTCTCAGAGGTACATGCCTGTAGCTAACAGCAGTCAGGGTACCGCTGGCCAGCAAGTCTGGTCTGTTTGGCCATCCAAGGATAAACCTCTCCAGACCATCAATGACCTTCTGCCAAATGGGTCATGTTGGATATTATTGCTGCTGGCGTAACCGTTCACCATGAGATCTCCAGACTTTGTCTGTAACAGGTGCTCAGTGTGAACCTGCAGTCATCTGTAAAGTGGAGGACCTGTTATCAGGTGAACGCCAGATGCACCGGGCTGTGAGGTCATCCCACGCTATGTCTGGATGTCACGCAATGAGTGTGTCCAGCAGTTCAGTCAGAAACATGCACAAGTAGGCTGCTGAAGGGGATTTTGTGGAGCTCTGCATTTAACTGACCTTGATGTAGTGGGATGATAAAGTGTCACCTTCGTTTTTTACAGTGTAGAAACATTGCTTATGATTAAAACGTGAACGTCTTTTCCCGACCCAGAAAACACGAGGTCAAGCAAAGAATCGCGGTGCTCAGACAACATGACTGCACTCATGTTAGACTACCTAATGATGTGGCAGCAGATGTTACTGTGTTTCATAAAAGTGGGCAGGCAGACGCAAAACGTTATCAGGGCTGGAATTTTTAAATACGTAGCACAACAGTGAAACATTGGTTGTATTTACACACATGGCTCTGATCTGTAGCCTTAAACTCAGTTACATGAATGTATCCAATTGTCTTTATTTGTCACTTTTCTAAACTCACATTTCAAGTGTTTCACACTGAAACAGCTTCATACGAAGCAGATTTTAATACAGCAGCGTTACGAACACTAATAGCGTGACATCATCTCCTTTCTAGTCAGCGCATCTTTCTTTACCTTCTAGAGGATTTGACCAGCTCATGATGACTGACGTGTAGACAAAAGCTTTTCTCATTTTAAACATGTTAAAAATAAGGTGATTTTCTGACCTGCTGTTCTGTAAAACCTCCACCTCTGCTTTGTAACTGTGGCTTTCATCAGCACCCCATCAATTAGTTTTCTAGTTACACATAAAAAAAACCCCAAAACATTATTTTATAGGAAAAAATAAATGCCATTGAGTCTCAGCACCATTGTGATGTTACATTCATTTAAGCTGCTCTGCTGCTTCAGTGCAACATCACAGTATGAGTGCCTACAAATCAATCTTCTCATTAGCAGTACATAATTTGGACAAAGGTTATTAAATCATCATATTTCTGAGCGTCCCGTTGATGTGAAGAACTGCTCCGTGTCACTGAGCTATCACAGTAAAAGTACAAATGTGTCATTACTGAACTAAGCCCTGCAATAAAACTCCTGGTAGCTCAGCTGAAAGCTGGATCTCTAGTAGAGCTTCAAGTCTCCAGTGACACTGTCGATCAGATCGGCCAGGCCCGGGCCGACGCCCAGCACGGTGCGTGAGCCCGGTGCGATCTGTGTCCTTCCTGCATCCTGGATCAAGCTAACGGGAAGTCCCATTTCCTTGGCGCGGCCTAGCAGGTCAATCAGGGTGTCCTCGTCAGGCGCCTTCACCACCACTTTGGGCTGGCCACAGTATTCCCACTGTCTGAGCAGCTCAGGGTTCCTGCGTTGGACCTGCTTGTAAGCCGACACAGCAGCATGGGCACACTGGGCAGCAACTTTCCCTTTGCCCATCTTTAGGTCATTCCTGACCACCAGAATCATCTTGAACTCGCCTCCTTCTCCCATCACGCTTGCTTCTCCAGAGCCATTCCCTTTCAACAGACTTTTGGATGTTGCGCCAAAGCGGGCCCCAAGGCGCCAACCAAGAAGGAGCCCACAGCCGAGGCCAGCTGCTACACCCAAGACCAAGGGGCCATACGACAAGTCCATACTTTAAACCTGGAAAAATCAGAAACAGGTTAGGGCTACACACACACACACACACACACACACACACACAGGAAATACACTGTAACTGCTCCAGAGGAGGTCTCTGAATAAATAAGTCTTCCCATTTTAGCATAAAAAATGTCCATATTCAAATTTCCATTTTGCGCTGTAATTCGGGAACTTTGCTTCAAAGAGGTTCGAAGGCGGGTTTTTCTCACTGGTTCACGTGCTGTTCACGTGCTGTTCACGTGCTACACTCGCTGACTTTGAGCCTCCAGGTTACAAACACGTTTGAAAAGCAGGACTTCAGAATGACACGAACAGACGCACACGGTAGAAGAAAGGAGGAAACGGCAGGACCACACCGGTCACATTTCATACCTGTGCTCGGCAAGAAGAAGCGTCTTCTGCCTCACTTCCCGTCGCTCTGTGATGACGTCACACAACAGCTGTTTCGTCTTTGTTAACGATGCTCCGAAGTTGCATGAAATGTACCAGCTTTATCCATCGTAATTTCTTTTAAACTATACACTGTACCTATTCAATCTCCTTGTTATATTTCATTTATTACTAATTTTTATTAAAATTATTATTTTAACTACCGTAACCAAACATTTCCCCAGGTATTTCTTATCTAGCCTGAAGTAAACTTGTGCTTTTTCTTTAATCAATAACCGAAAAAATTACGAAAACCGATTAAACAAAAACCAAACTGCGTGCATGTTCTTCAGAAACACATCTGCTGACGTCGTTAAGCCAACAGGAAGCGGTTTCGTTTGCACAGCTTTTGTTTGTTTTGTTTTTTTAATTTATTGAGCAATTGAAAATACAAACGCTCAAAGACGATGACAGTGATAACAATACAAATGACAAAAGTACAAGAAATATAGACTTAGAGGAATTATGAATAATAGAAAAAAATACAATTTAAAAACAAAACAGAAAAGATTCACATGGCAGGCATTTAAATTTTGCATAAAGGAGAGCAATGAAAAAATAAAATAAGATAAGTCAAAATAGCAGGAGACGGGCAATGCCCTGATAAATATTTTTGGCATATTTGCTCTTAGTCTTTTTAAGCAAAGAAAAAAATAACTTTAAATCATTAATAAAACAAAGAAGGCGTCGAGTTCCTCGATTTAGCACAATGGATATGATATTTACCCAACAGTATGATGATGTTAATAATGTCTGAGACACCCAAAGCTAGATGATCCATATAAGAAATAATATGACATAGTTCGAATGGTTCAGGATTCAAAGATTCAAAGTGTTTATTGTCACGTGTACAGAAGAAATAGCATTTCTCTGTGCAATGAAATTCTTCCTCTGCTGTCCAAACACAAATGCCAGGTTAGGTTGAAGGAACAAGATAAATAATGATAAAAATAATGAAAGATAAATAAATAAGTACAAAAATAAGTAAGTGAAGACAAGTGAGGTATGCAGATGTCGATGGACGTACAAAGGAGCTTAATGTGCAGAATAACTTAGGTGGTGGCAAAAATCCAATTTGTTATGTCATCACCAAAAACATTGTGATAGTTTGCACAGGTCTTTGATTCACACTATGAAACTCACCCATCTGAAGGGTGTGTCACAGATAATACTTTGTAAATATTTGATATTTTATTAAAGACTGAAATCACCAAATGTTCTCATGTGTTCCTCAGAAATAACGTCTTATTTCAGCTGAACTGAAGCAGCTATAAATGCTTCAGTCTAAAGCCTCGTTAGTTCAAATCAGTGTTGTGAAAGCTAGCATATCAATGGAACAAATACATGACCATATAAATATGGAAGAGTGTCCTAAAATGGTTTGAATGGTGGAGAGTTAGGATGTTATTAAGGAGAGAGGGTCTTCTTCTTTTTATAGTTGCTCCCATTATGGGCCACCATAGTAGATCCTTTGCCTCTATCTCACCCTACCCCTCCAACCGTCTTACACCAGCCCTCTGCATGTCCTCCTCTACCTCATCCATGAGCTTTCTCTGTGGTCTTCCTCTTTCTGCCTGCCTGGCAGCTCCATCTTCAACATCCTTTGCATCAAATAAATTTCCTTCCTGTTGTCGCCAAGTGGAATCCAGTGGTTTTCAGTGTTTGGAGTAACACTCGAGGGTCATCTTATTGTTGGGTTTTTTTGTTTTCTGTGTTCGCCGTATCATCGTAGGGTCTTTACATTACAATATAAATCGCCTGGAGGAAACAGTTTTGTGATGTGGTGCCATAAAATAAAACTGAACTGAACACGGCAGCACGGTGGTTAGCACTGTTGCAAAATTACAGACATTACTCAAAGTATGAAAGTGCCATTTAAAAATCATTCGAACATCATGTAATAGAGAAAACACAGCCGGGGAGCCTCCTTGATCAGGATCTCAGTGCTGCGTGTCCCAACAGGCTCAGGTTCAACATACTTTTACAAAATAAATAAATGAAACCTTCAAAGTCTAAGTTTTCCAATTTTTTACTCTTTTATTTAACTTGAAAGCAACGACACAGCGCTGCACGAAGAGAGCCACAGATGAGAGAGCCCCGTTACTGGCTGATGTTAATGCTACTGCGTTAGGTGGCGTGTAGACTCATATGAATTCCAGTTAGTTGTTAACAAACAGGATGGACGCTGTGTGCTGCACAGTCGGATTCCCGCAGGTTGGAGGCGGAGTGACGCAGACAGAGGCCACCGAAACGAGCACACCGAGGAGGAAGCCTCCTAACTTTACTCCCCACACGACCTTGACACAGTTACACCACCAACTAAGCACAAACACACAATACTCAAATCAGCAAAGCACAAGGGACCTGTTTTAGTGTGATGTGCGGTTAAGTACCTCATCTCTGTCTTTTCATTTTGTGCCCAAATGTTGTGATGTTGTATCTTATTTGTGGCATCTGTGCAAAGACAAAGGCACAAAATCAGCAGCTTGTGGCAATACGTGTTATGGTTGCGCAGGAATGTTCAGTGTCTCGTTATGAAATAGTCCCAGTCATGACCCACAGATATGAGATGTTAATTCATTACCGTTAAAATGTGAGTTTTATTGCAAAACTAAGGACTGTAAACCCCTCTGTTTGCAAACAGTCATTAAAGTGGACGCACTCAAACGCAAGGAAGCACTTCCCAAAGAGTGGAAGGCGAGGAAGAGCTAGCAGCGAAGCTGCTTTTAAATACATTTTCCATAAAGATGCTAAACAATGACGCTGTGCTATGTTTACCATAGTTTGTGTTTCTCCTGGACTCCTCTTGGAATCGCAGTGCAGCTCTGTGACAGTGAAGAACGGACAGATGGGAGAAAAGTCAGTGTAATATAGAAACTGAGATCTGCTCATCAAAGACTGCAGCGTGCTGCGAGTAGTTTCAGCGAGTAGTCAGTTACTGGTTAAAGGTGTCACTGAGTAACGGAGACTTTTTTAAACCAGCATAAACGATCACGTTGCTTGCAGAGGTTCATTTTCATGCCTGGTATCCAGCTGCTTCTATAACTCTCGTTGCTCCTTTCTTAGATCCTGCAGACAAAAGATGAAACCTTTGAGCGCAGGCGGCAAACTTTATTCATATTTAAGTCTCTGACAGCAAAAAGACTCGTAGCAGACGTGACATCCGAAAAATGATGAAGCTGTTCATACCTTCAGTGTTTCTTCATCCTTACTATGTAAGACTATCTCCTCCAGTTTGTGGTACAGGACACAGAAAATCTTTGCTACAGCTATCAATGTGCTATTTGGTCAAAGAAGCAATTTGAAACAAAATTACCTTCAGTTTCTGCATAGCTGACCTCATTCTCTGACCTTTCCCTCTGAGATAATACAGCTGAAAGAGGAGCAGAGCATGACTGTTTCTGACTTAGCTGGAAATTCTTTCAGCTTTTACACGACTCCAGCCGTTAGAGGCAAAATGTGGTGTTAAATCGTTACAACAAGTATACTTGGAGACCCAGACGTCGCCTCAGCAGGCAGATGTTCATTTTTGTGTCTCAGCCACTGATTCTCTGCCTCCAATCAGGACATGAAATCAACACCAGTGATTTGCTTTTGACATCAATGAAATCTGCGACGTTTAACAGTGGCCAGCTGGTCACAGGGTCGTGAGCAGGCCTGAACTCTAAGGTGAAACAGCGTCTGTCCCGATGTCTTTTGGCTGAAGTCAAAAAAGGACACACTTGTGCATGCCTCTCACCATTTCTCTTATTAATGTTTTTTCATATTCCTGCTTCCAGAGTTTTCTCTTTGTTTCCACCTGTTGCTGTGACCTGGATACACAGTCAATCATCGACGATGTCATCATAGCGGTGCCATAACTTATTTTGAAATGTTCCACAGAGGAGTGACGTGCACAGCGTTATTCCAGTTTGTGAGACTACAGCCCATGAACAGTGCGCATATAAAAGTCCCTTCTTTGCCATTAAGTCTAGTTTAGCTGCTAAGGTTTAAAATAACAAGCTCTTTTTTACCTTTGTTATCTTCTCTCCAGGTATCGGCCCGTCCTCCAGCAGAGCTCCTTCTCCTCTCTGTAGTTGCTTACAGCATTGGAGAGTCTTCTCCTGATCGCTTCCACTTCACTACACACACACACCAGGACACGAGCTGATATACCAACAGGTGCTATATGCTGTCAAACAAGTGCAAATATTTTAGCCCTGTTTTAGCACTCACATGCTTTCCTGCTTCTCTCCATCACTCCTGAAGAGCTCCTGCATCATCCTGCTGAATCTCCAGGTATCAGCTTTTTTAAACATGCTGGAGGTTTAACAGGTTAAAATGTAGTTTAACAAACAAACATGTCTCTGCTTTCCCACGGAGAGCTAATCAAACCGGTACATCCCACTTTCTAAGTGACATTAACTGCCGCACAGGGAATACAGACATAACATAATCCTGGGACTTCCCCAGTAAGCCCAGTGAGGTTTTTAAACTTCAAGGTAACACTGCCCCCTATTGAACAAAACAGCTAGTTTCTGTTACAAGCAGCTGTACATGATCTGACAGTAATCAGATTACATCCGGTCCACTTGCCCACATCACTGAAATCAGACTGCAAGCTGAGACGTGACAGCGTTGTGTTATGAAGGATTGTGTAACTATAAGCCTTTCATCCAGCTGGTTTGATGAGTACTAAGGAGCACAGTATTACAGGTCGATATTTTGCTTGTATTTCCCATCAGACCTTTGTAAAACAGACAATATTTCATCTCGAAGATTGTGATTTAAACACAAAGACAAATGAAGAACACAAATATGTTCCATATTAGGAAACAAAGATCGGAGGTCTACGTGTACAAATGAAATCTCCAAATACATTTCTGTGGAAAAACTTTTCATTTGAAACTATTATAATGTTTTTGTGCTTCTTTAAAATATGAACTAAATGACCTCTGACATGAATATAACTGAACTCAGAGCTACCACGTCCAGGCAGAGGCTGTACTTTGTCATTTTAACATCACATGTCGTGCGGTCGGGTGGTAAATGACACCTGCTCTGCAATCTTCCCATCATTGCGCTTTTTTAACAAGATCCCAGGAGACAGTAAACCCGGACTGTGTTCGAGCCCTCGCAGAAACACCTTCCACCTGTGGGAGAAGAGTGAGCCGCTGGACAACTTCTTCTTTTAACTCTGGCAAATGAGATGAGACAGGAACTCAAACACGCCAGCGGACAGCTGAGGGCTCTACTAATGACCTGAAAACTGCAATGTCCTTAGTTTTGGAGTTGTTTTTTTCTGATTTGACACGATGCCGTTCATGCATCCGCAATGTGAAACCTGCAGAGGACTGAGACGTGTTAGAAGTGCGCTCCAGGAAAGTGATCCACTTATTTATAGAGTCTTAATTAGACTGCCTCTCTGGAGGTTTGACCAGGCAAAAGATGAAATCTCTCCCTCTTTCTGTGTTTGTGTGTGCCCCCCAAGAAACCCAGCATCACTGCTCTATCCCTCACTGGCCCCCTTCATCACCACACCCTGCACTCGAGTTATGATGCAATTCGTGGGGACGCGTGCTCTTGCCCTACATTGCTACTGGGGCTCCACCGCAGGGTTTGTTTTCTACAAGCTCAGAGCTGATTGCAGACGAGACTCCAGCTGAACGGTGAGTTTCCTCTCTGTGCATCATGCATTTCTACAACAGACTTTGGTGTCATATTTAAGGCCTTTGTTTTTGTTTTGCACTCAGTCCATAACCCGTCTCCAGTGTGCAGCTCTCATTTGTGTCTAACAAAAGTGTGAATCGATTACGCCGTATTGGATTTCTCATCTGGAAGTGTGTGCGCTCTGTCTTGGATTTCTCATTGTCCCTCGCAGTTACTCAACAGGTCTGAGTTGTTTTGGTAGAAGCGATTGCGCAATCAGGCGCTGGAGCAGCGCTGTGCTATGAGCCTCACATAAGCAGAAGTGTCGTTATGAAACTGTTTACTGGGTGCTGGCTGTGACGCACAGTTTGCAGTTTAACTCCTGAACAAAATAGCTGTTCTGCAGAATAAAGCACACATCTGTGGCAGCAAAAGTTCATGTTTTGCACAAACAGACCGGTTTGGCACAGATTTCTATTGTCGGGATTGTTCACAGGATATGATGAATAGCTTGGTTCTTGGACAAGGCTCTGTTTTCTCATGTGCAAACGAGCAAATGATTTGTTGCAGCATTGAGTGAGCGCTTCTAATGAGCACATGTCCTGAAGGTTTGAAATCTGCCACTGAGTCTATGTGCAGTTCTTTATGTATAAGAAGGACATCGTTTTTTGGTGTGCAACATCTCAGTAGCACAAAATAGCCTGACAACTATTCACAGCTGCCAGTGTGAGCCGTTTCAGCGATCAGGAAGCGTGTTTCCAATGCTGAACATACGTTTGTGTTCAGGTCCTTGAACCTTCAGCAAGCACTGAGTGGAAGTCTCACAAACTATGTACTTCACATTCATCTGGGATGCATGTGCTGTGCAGTTTTATTTTTGCAGATTTTAAACAGCCAGAGGTGCACAGCTAGGGCACAGAAAGAGGGATTAAGCTCTGAGAGTATGTGTGTGTCTGCAAGAGGAACTGGCAATTCCAGCAGATGGTGAGCTGCACACCTCAGTGTCAGAGTCCCCGTCTTGATGCTCACTGATTCCTGAGAGACACGAGGCTCTGTAGTGACACACTTACATGCTTGCAGGCACGAGCACGGAGGTGCGTGGATCTCCTGTGAACAAACGAAGGGAGGAAGCATGAAGCACAACACCGTCTTACACCGTTAAATCTATTATTTAAACATATTGAAGATAATTGGGAGAAACCTCTCAAAAGTTGTCTGCACAGAAAAATGAACAAGATTTGCATGCGCTCCCAGTATCAGCGCTAATTAAGGTACTTATTAGGTCCTGCACAGGCCTGACTGGGTTACCGGCGCTCTGCAGGATGCAGGAGTAGCAAAAACAGCAGCTGTTTACCCCGTGTGCAAGTGTGTATGGAGACATGCTTGAGAGTGGAAAATATTCGGGGGTTCTCCGTGTTATTGAAAGCGAGTCTGTGTTTGTTTGGGACCAGTAGCGCTTTCAGATCTGGCGAGCAGATCAGCATGCGCGACGCTGCGCTCAATGCCCGTCTCTTGTCTCAGCAGGACGCCTTCCAGATGAATGAGATGGCAAAGTGTGGGGCCGAAGGTGAACTGCTTCAGAGGCGACTGGGTGTAAAGGAGCAGCAAAATGGGGAGCTGGGAGGTAAAGTCTAAAAATGCTTAATGACACTATAAGTGAACCAGTATATAAATGGTTCTCCTGCGCGCCCACATTTGTTTGTGTGTGTTCTTGAATGATAGAAGACTCGGGGCTCCCTGCGGATGGCGGGAGACAGACGGACGCGGATGAGCGCGAAGCCCTCGTGTTATGGAAGAAACCTCTGCTCACGCTTCACTACTTCACTCTGGAACTGCTGATCACCCTGAAAGGCTGGACGTGGAGGTGAGACTGCACTGTCTCTGATCTGTTCCTGCCTGTGGCTTCATGAGCGAGTGCTCAGTCAATAAGAGCTTTAACATTAATGATAATGTTAAAACAGGCAACGTGGTAACATTAGACTTTTGGTGAATTAGTAAGATACAATGCACAAACCGTTTCAGTATAGCTTCTTTGCATCTGCTCAGCTGTTAATGACGAATAAAAGGAAAAACTTGAAACATTTATGTCCTGTGAGTTTGTTTCACTGGGAAATCAGCACATAGATTTGTCCTATTTAAGCAGCAGTTTTTTCAGTATTATTTATAGTGACAGTTGCTGCTTTCATTGCACAAAAAGAGGAAGCGGCAGCACTATGCAGTCCTCACTTACACAAGAAGGATATAAACACCACCAGATCAGATGTAACGTTGATTGTCTCAGTTAACTGTTGTTCTATCTTCAGTCTTCAGCACAGTGCAACAAAAACACCACAGGATCTGTTTACATGTGTATATATTTTCACTTTGCACTCCTCTTCCTTTCTACCAAGAAAGTCTTTCCGCCACACACACTGGCATGATCCCACCAACAAAGCAACAACATCAGCTCAGACTCCGTCAGAATTTGTCTTGACAGCATGTTCCCTGTGGTGGAAAACGTGTCTTTGTACACCTAATAACAAAGAACCCAGAAGAAGGTCAGAGTGTACTCTCAGGGGGGCCTTTGCGGTTAAGCGTGTCAGGACAACGTGTTTATTTTCTAAAACTACAAGAGGATGTGGTGAGCCGCAAGCACCACGAGCAGCGCTGTGACTGAGAGAAGCTGCTACTCCCCAGCACACATGCAAACACATTAGGGCTTTAGTGCACTCGCATGCAGAGAGGTTTATCCTGGATGTTGTTAAAAGCGGTTTGTAATTTACAACATGTGGGAGTCCTCAAGGCAACAGACTGTCCTGTCTTGTGGCTATGCACTTGTTGTTCTTAATATGTAGGTAGCTTGTGAAACAATGCAGGATTAGGATAGGGGAGGGCATGTGGTGAGAAATCATTACGGTCAAATGAATGGAAATTCTGGTCTTAATAAAAACACATTTGCAGTGTTTTTTTCTATTCTTGGATGTGTGTGATTTCAAAGACGGGATATCCTCGATACTGTCATGGCACGCACATAAGCCCCACCCACCTACGGTTTAAACTTCAAGGCAAATTAAATCATGCAAAGATACTCTAACACAGCCCAAGAGTAAAACCTGGACTAAATCCTAATCTCATCGTTAGATGTCACCAAATTGCAGATCACTGAATTCTGTTTTTTACCAGGTGTACGACAAACGATCACTGTTCGTCTGCAGTAAGCGTAGGCTGTCAGTTCACTGTTTACCTCAACTGTCAGTATGTTGTTTACTGTGAAGGAGGCTTTAAACTTTGTCAAATGAATCCAGTGCCGGTGTCAGTGAACCTTACTTCTGACTGATGTGATCTGGAGTTGAGGTGTTGCAGCTATTCTGAGCTTTTCAGTAAATGCTGCTGTTAGCTTCGCATTAGCTGCTGTTAGTCTCAATTAGCTGCTCTTTGAAGTGGGTGTAACACAGTTGGACATTAACTGGCCTAATGTTAGCTTGTGACCAGCTGTTGTTGTTTAGCCAGCTCACTGTCAGAGCCTTGAGTTAAAGAGATGAGGCTGGAGGTGAGTCGGAAAATGAGGGAGAAGAAAAACATAAGAAAAAGAGATGTGAAAATATACATGCACACATGTTAAATGGCTATAAATGTAGCCGGTCTTTAGTAACATACGTAAAACAGCAACATCCATCTCCGACCGCTGTATTGAAGTTGGAGAGGTATGGCTTCCACAAACAGGCAGCTGCCCCTAGGTATTTTTAATGGATTAATTCTGAGTTTATTAGAATGCTTCCAGTTCTATTCTATTCTATTTCTATTAGCTAACCTCTAATTAGCTACAAGAGCCAGTTTTCCATGTCAGTGCTAATGTGGTGTGCTCCAGTACCTGAAATAAGTGAGTGAAGCCGACAGCACATGGAGACAACTGTTTGCTCTGACCTTCTCACTGGGGGCTAATTTCATGCTACTCTGACTTTTCCATTAATCAACCCTAATTATTTGCACCTGGGACCAGCGCGCATGCGCTTCTGTTCACTCCGATATTGTCTCCGTGTCAGTTTGGGCAGTAAATATGTGAAAGAAACGGTTTTAACAAACGCACAGACTGTAATGTGTCAGCTAGCCAACCTTTTCTACAGATGTGCACGTCCTGGTCACTGGGCAAACAAACAAGGTTAGCTTAGCATCAACCATAAATCTGATGATAGCATAGTTAGCTTCTGTCGTTTAGTTTTTTCATAAAACGTTTAATTCTAACATTCAAAATAAACACGTGAGCATTATCTTTTTACGGTGAGTGTACGTGAACGTCTGTACAATAACTTATTTTTCAAAGTCTATAAATGTCTTTTCGACTGTCGCGAGAGTTTCT
This sequence comes from Pundamilia nyererei, assembly GCF_000239375.1. Classification (NCBI taxonomy): domain Eukaryota; kingdom Metazoa; phylum Chordata; class Actinopteri; order Cichliformes; family Cichlidae; genus Pundamilia; species Pundamilia nyererei. The sequence continues at coordinate 764,056 of NW_005187500.1, forward strand.
GCTTTGGATTCATTCTGCTCTGTATTAAGTTGCTCGAATACTTTCTCCCCTCCACACATGCAGTGTTGCCAACTCCTCAGTAAGGAAAATCGCTATTGGTTGTCCTAAAAGTCTCTAGAAGGCGCCAAATGACGTCATCGCCTAATTTGCATAATTGGTCATGCTAATGTAATTGTAACCTACGCTGTTTTAGAGAGAAATAACATCGTGGAAGAGACAAAGTGAGTAAAAACGTCCTAAATGCATTTAGAGTTTATTTAGAACTACGAATTAAATTTCTTTTAGCAATTATTGTTTTTTTAATGTCACAATTCCAACCCTGCTCCTTTATCCAGGCCTGGACCGGCAAAAGTGACCCGAAATAGGCGCTCTGGTGGAGTTACTGTGTGTGTGTGTGTTTATAAGTAGTTTTAAACCTTGTGATCCACAAAACATCACAACAGTAAAGGAAGAACTGACTGCGTTACAGTCAGTGCGGAGCAGCGGCTTCGCTCATGCGCGATTCATTTGCCGTTTGGACGCACAGGTGTGAACGTCTCCTGCCCTGATAGCAGCGGGGGGAGGACTGTCCTCCGCCCGTGAGCGCTTTGGCACGGGTGAGGTGCCCACGGCAGCACCGCTGCTTGGTGAGAGTAAGAGCGATCCGCGTTTTCACGTCAAAAAGTCGTCATAAATAAGTCTCCAATAACACCAGAAAAAGTCACCAGATTTGTCGCTAGTCGCTTTTTAGAAAAAAAGTCGCTAAGGGGTCTGAAAACTCGCTAAATATAGCGACAAAGTCGCTACGTTGGCAACACTGCACACATGTTAGCGAGGTGACAGTAACGGCACTTATGGCCGAGCACGTGCTTTTATAGGCTGCATATTACTCGGATGTGTTCACCATCTGGGAGCACGGCCTCTATGGGTGAAGACCTGCGGTGATTTGATTAGCTTCCAACAGATGTCTCTCTTGTCCAAAGTTGAAATCCTTTCACTAAAGTCCTTGTTGACGATCCCTCTGGCGTCAGACTTTCCCTATTAAACATTGTCCTTCTGCTTTGTTTTCCACCAACTTCCGTCTCAAGTTTGTCTACCTTCACTCGCTGCTTCTTCACCCAGGCTCTGGCAGCAGAGACAGACTGTGTTTGGCCTGCTGACCCTGCTGACCCTCCTCTCCATTGCCTATCGTATTGAAGGAGCACACACCCAGGTGACTAAAACTCTGCACATATTGCATTTCTTGGCGTGTCCTAAATATTCATATGCAAGGAGGTTATTAACGTAGTTGGTCCTGCGGCAGTCACATTTTTGATGATTATATTTCCTCACCTTTAGCCCACCGCAGCACTGAATGCAACATGTATATTTGCTGCAGGGTTGTCCTGCCCGTGCATCCACATCAGCTGTAGAGTGCCTGAAATCTGTGGTTTCATCTGACAGTAGTATGTTGTTGTCTGACAGCTGATGTTTGCATAAACGTGCTTGGTTGTATCTGCCAGTTTCTTATAAATATGCTTCTAAATGCCCAGATGCAGCATGCCGTGCTGTACAATCCCCCAGAGACGGCTCACATTTTTGCTGTTTTTAACGCCCCCTGGAATACGAGGGAAGAAAATCAGCGTTATTTACAGTCATGGAGTTGTGTAATGACTTCTCAGTAACTACACGTAACAATCTCCCTTGGCTGGCACTGCTTCCCCGAATCCTGCCAGTAAAGCCAGAGAGCGTATGTGCTGTTGTTGTGTTCCTGGGTTTCCTGGGAAATGGAGTCACTGGTCAGAGCCCCCACCCCACCTTCTCCCCCCTTCCCGTAATCTACGCACTCCATGCTTCCCCCTGAAAACAACCTGCCCGGGCTTCCAGGAGGCGGTGTAAACAGCAGCGATAGATGGAGTGATAGTGGGGGATGAACAGAGAAGGAGAGATCTTGGCTTCTTCTGTTTGCTTGTTGTGTAAGAGCTGGCTGCCACCAGGAAAGAATAATGGTGCTCTGTGCTGAACACTCCTACCCTACAGCTCTGTCCTTTAAACTCAACAACCTCAGGTTTCTCCCTCACTCTCCTTCCTCCCTCTTTCTTTCTCCCAGCCTTTAGAGGACCCTCTGTTTCACACACTCTCACCTCCTCTCACTCTGTCCCTTCCTTGCTCGCACTGTGCACACCCCCTCCCTCCCCTTCCCCTTTTCTTGTTTTCTTCACACTCTGTGCATGTGTCTCTGCCATGTGGTTGACCGTCCCTCTCTCTGGCCTCTGCAGTATGTGTGCTACATGGAGAAGAAGACGCTGTGGTGTGCCTACTGGGTCGGTCTGGGCATCCTCTCCTCTGTGGGTCTTGGCACTGGCTTGCACACTTTCCTCCTTTATCTGGTAAGACGGCATTTTGTGTGAGTGTTCACTCTTTCACGCTGCAGTTATTCACTTGTCTGTGCATGCCTGTGACAGGGCTCAGAGCCGCTGGATGATGGTGGTGCTGTGACGCAGGTATTAAAAAAGCTGGTTTTGATGCTGCTGTCAAGTAGTTGTTTTTAATAAGAGCACTGATGAAGAGATTTTGGCGTGAGTGTGCTAATGTGTGTTTGCGTGCGTCTGCGTTTCACAGTGAATAGGCGCTTTGGTAGCCACGCTGTTTTGACAGGCAGTCCAGGAACAATCGCACTCAGTGACCCCTCTGACTGAGTGCACATGAGGATAAAAACACTCTCCCTCCCCCGATCTGAGCTCTTTCTCTTTCCTTTCTCCCCACTTTCCTGCTCCCTACTGTGCCGCTCACTCTCACTTTCACTCCCTCTTCTTACTTTCTTCTTTGTGCCTCTCCTCTCCGCACACTCCCCGTTTTCTCTTCATCTCTCTTTTTAATCTAGTGCCAGGCGTGTTGGCTTTTGCGTCTCTAGCGCTGACGAGCGCAGGGTCCCCAAACATCTGCTTGTTTGACTACTCTCAGTCCATCTGTCATCAAGGAGTCCACCGTCACACTCTTGTGCCCTGACCCAGTGGAGCTGAACTGGAAACTTTGAAGTGCGTGTCCTCCATGCTGCTGTTTTTAAAAGCCAACTCTGGTGCTCTGAAATGTAATTTGAGAGGCGTTCCTCTGGTTTCTTTTAGTCCAATAGCGGTCCGGCTCACTTTCTTTGCCAGTAAGATGTCACCATCTAGTGAGCGTGGTCGTTACTGCAGGCGGTGGTGTCACCGGGTTCATGACAGAACTTGATGATCCTTGCTGGAGCGGCTCGTGCGCATTTTTATAGAGATTTGACTCATACTGTTGCTCGAGAGCTGATACTGTGATTTTTAACCAAAGAATTTCATGACTTAAAAAACAAATGTACAGAATTTCCAATAAAAATAGTTTGAACAGAATTACTTTTAAGCATTTAGTGTTTCACTGTAGGAAGGAAGTGCTGCTTACTGACAAACCTGCAATTTGTGATATGACTCCAGCACTGACAAAAAACATCGTGATCAGGCAAGAATATTCAAACCAACGCAAACAGGGATTTGCCAACAGATTACTTATTTCACGTCGCATTTGTGTCATTGGCTCCTATCCAAATTTTAATTGGTGTTGGCCAATCCAAAAAGTACAAAAGTGGCCTTGGAGAATTATAATTATGCGTCTTCTTTTCTGTAGAAGCGCTGCTAAATGAGCCGCGGCGATTACTCTGTGATTTTCTAGATTTCTGGGTCCTGAAAAAATATTTTTGACAAGTGGTAAGTGAGCACTGGAGAAAGCTAGCAGGCTTCTTGATCTGTTTTTAGGAACTGGGTCAGTGATAGTAAGTGGGTCAAGTGCAAAGCACTCGCTAAGATGCCTCCACAAACTTTTAAGTCCAACACATGCTGCGTGACCTTTCTGGGCCTAGTTTCCATTGTGTTTATAAGCAGGAATGACAATTTGAAAAGGCAGAACTGGAGTTCATGTGAGCTCTCAGTGTTGATCACTACCAACAACATTTGGGAAAGACGCCACCGCTTGTAACGGAGGTGCTTCCTGTGACGAGCTGATAGATCAACGATTTTATGAAAGGATATTGATGGATATTAAACGTAGCCTTATTTAAAGAAAAACAATGACAAATATGTATTCAGCTTGTAAAAAGTGTGATGTTTACTCGAGTGGTGCTCTGACACATTTAAATTGTTGTCTAAAAAGACGAAATCAAGGATGATGCCACTTAAGGAATTTTAGACATTTTTAGATCTTTTCTGTCCTTTTATAGATTAAAATGATTCAGTAATTAAATCGTTGTTAGATGCAGATGATAAAAGTAATTGTATACCAGCAGCTCTGCCTGAGAGCTGAGGTTATTTTAGTTCAAATTTAAATCTAAACATTACAATTCAAATCTTTTTACAAACAATACTTTCCTGCTGTTTCAAAACAGCGCTGGGGGAACTACGGTGTGACTTTGTTTCTATTAAGTGTCAGTAGGTGGTGCAAGCGGCCTTAACATGTCTGTAATGCAGGAAAAGTCACACACATTCAGAATAGAGTTGTAATTTTGTATCCAGTTTTGGGGTTGTAAAAAAACATTGTAGCTTCCTCACATATTCACATGAATGATGAGAAGTGTAATGTTAATGTAAAAAACGGTCTCTATAAAGAATAAACTGGACACTGATCTATTTATTTACTTAACAAATGTTTAACGGTGTCGTGTATATGAGCAGCCAGCGGGTAAAAATCACAGGACTGTAAAAGGTGCATCTTTATGTGAATTTGTAGAAAAATGTGCCTCCTTCAAAGTTTACCACCGAGGTCCCTTTCAGCACTGCTTTCATGTGACCTCACACATGACACTGTGGTTTCTATAACTTTTCTTTTTTACAAGTATTTCTCCTGCAGTAACTCTTACATTTTCCCATCAGCCACAGTGTTTACTCTGATGTAGGAAGTCGAAGAGGCGAGCTTTCGGTTGATATGCCGGTCCTGCTAATAGATTAGCTGGAAATAAAACACCACATCATATATTATTAGGCTACTTCCTTCGAAATTGGCGGGAGGCAGTCAACATTGTGAAAACAGCACGGAGGCTCCAGCAGGGGGGGGTACTGAGCCTGTATAGGCAAACCAACCCAGTCAATGAAAGCAGAACAGAAGTGGCAGCTCCTCTGTTCTCTGACATGGCCAATTGCTACCCCGTGTCTCCACTCTGTTTGCATCCTGCTGAGACTGTGGGAGATCATTGTGCGTGGTTCAGCACTGGTTAATGGAGAAAGATAAAAAGCTGCAACTCAGCCGTAGAAAAGGGGGAAAGGCACACTTGGCACATCATCAAGTGTACTTTATCCAGCTGCTCTGAGAAAGGAGGTCGTGGGTGGGTGCTCACAATGCAGACTATGAAAGCGGCCGCAAAGGCGTTCCAAAAGTGCACGTGTGTGTACACTTTAAGTCCTGCACCTGTGCACACGTCCACCGAAACGACTGTGGCGATCGCTGTGACGAGCGGGACCAGCTTTCGTCCCGGCTCACTTTTTAAAGTTATGAGTGACGAGTCTTGTCACTGCTGTGTGAGTTCTCACTGAGACGGGGTTCACATAGAAAGCTGGGGAACGTCGTAAATACTTTAGAAGAGAGCTCATCTGAGTCATCCACCATTAAATTACCTTCAGTAATGACTGTTGCCATTAAGTCATTATGGGCAGCATGAAAATGATTGCGCTCGATGTTAAGTCAACAGAAACAATGAATTAAAGTCATTATAATCGAAGCACATTTCTGTTTACATAATAACAACTCGGGTCGTCTTTGTTTTGCAGCTTCTGCAAACACGTGCACACATTTGAGCAGTTAGGAGGAGAAACGAGTCGACAACAAAAAATACATGTTTGTATACGACTTATCATTTGTTTCCCAAACAATGTGAATAAATAAAACCAGCGGATCGTCTAAATAAATGAACATTGTGTAGTTTTCTATATTGAGATTCTTCTAGGATTGCTAAATTATAGGTTGCACAGGAGGTTTGTGCAGAATATACAGAGTTTCCCCAGCAACCCTCCTAAAATTAAGTTTTGTCTGTGGGCAATTACCAGGAGCAAAGCTTTAATTAGTGCCAACTATCACTGAGTGCTGAGCAGGTCTGCGAGCGTGGCTTCCACACACTGGCCCGAGTTGTCGTCGCTGCCACTGTCGCACAGTTTTATGGATCAGCTGCTGTTGTATAGTTAAGTGTGGTCCGCTAATAAAGCCAGTGTACTGAGCTAATAACTGGGCCGTGTGTTCCTGAGATACCGTAGCGCTCACTCTCCTGGCCACTGTGGGGCTGGTGCATGATGTGAGTCCTGCTGTCATCCAGCAAACAATAGGAAACCTTCACCTTCACCTAGACAGAAACCTGGGTGCTTTGTTTGAGCTGTGATTCACGCTGCTCGGCAGTCGGACCTGGTCTAAATTTTCCACTGCTTGTTTTTTTTTTTTTCCCCGTGTGTGTGTGTGTGTGTGTGTGTGTGTGTGTGTGTGTGTGAGTGTGAAGCTGTTTGAGAGCTGATTAGCTGAGGGAGCTCCTGGGACAGCTGTAAAGGTAACCTTCTAATTCGTGGGGTTTAATTTGTATGTAAAA
>NW_005187500.1:771104-793271 GCF_000239375.1 Pundamilia nyererei
GAGAAAGAAACTATTTTTAGATTGAAATCAAATGTGTGTGTGTGTGTGTGTGTGTGTGTGTGTGTGTGTGTGTGTGTGTGTGTGTGTGTGTGTGTGTGTGTGTGTGGTATTTCTAATGGCTTCTCCGTCCTAACTGTCTCACCTCAGCTATCTAAAGCATGCGTCTCTCTGTGTCTTAGAGGCCCCAGGAGTCCTGGTAATACTAAGTACAACAACTATTCGTTCTGAAACGCACACACGCACCCACACACAGTCGCACCCACACACACACACACACAGCCACAGGAAGCAAATCCTGGGCCAAAGTGGGCTTAGTGTGTAGCCAGTCTGGAATGGCACCAACAAACCCCAGAACAAGCCAAACCTGACCAGACCAAACCAGAGCTCTGCTGGCAGACTGGTTGTTGAGCTTTTTTCAAGCATAGTTTTGTTATGAAATTCTTTCATAAAGGTCACTCGGTGCTTTTCATTCGTGCACCCTCAGGTGGATCTGTTGGGCCGGCGCTCACTCGTACTCCATGTTCTGCAGATAAGGACTCTCTCTGGGTACCAGGAGTCTGTCTTCCTGCGTTAGTGATATTTGTACATCGTGCTTTAATTATAAATGACAATGAAAGATACATTTTAGTTGGTGTTGGTGTGGAGAGTAACCTTCAGTAATGGTAATAAATCACACAGCAATAGTTCATTCATGTAGCTGTAAAAAGCATGATAATATGTTAAGTAATCCAAAGTGTTCAGAATAGTTACTCTCACTGAGTAACGTAACAGAATACGTTACAGAATACATTTTGGGGCATGTAATCTGTAATCTGTAGTGGAATACATTTTAAAGTAACCTTCCCAACACTGGATTATAAAAACAAATAAATACAATTTACAATTGATATGGGCCAATTAAAATCTTTCCAAATTAAAAAACGCTGTCATTGGACTCTAAACTTGGTTACTTTCGGTCAGATTTAATATTTAATTTAATCAATTTTAATGTGATTTAATTTCAAGTGCAAAAGCAAAAATGCAGCAAACTTGTTTTTCATTCTGAACATTTGTTTTGCTGCTCAGACGTTAGAAGAAAAAACTCCTTCAACCGTAATCGATTTAAAACAACAAATCTGGATCCTGGTAAAAATATTGAATCCAGCGTATTAACTATAAATTTAGTCTAAAAGCATTTGAATTGATTGAAGCTGATTCTGTTTAAACTTTATTTCAGTGAACATTTAATGTCAGAGTGTTTCTCAACACAGAGTCCTGTGGTTGGATGTGTGTGTGTACTCCCCCCCTCCCTGCTCCATCACTGGCCTCTCTCCCGAGCTCTCTTGCCTCCCTCAGAGATCCCGACCACGGCTTCTTCAGAACAAACTAACCTCTAATGTTTGTCCTGCGCTGCCTCCAGCAGTCTCCACTGTAAGAAGCGGTGAGCAGGTTATGCTGGCTGGACCATGTCTAATGTTCTTAAATGGCCCTTAACAACCACAGTGACCTGTTAATAACTGGACTATCGTGCGGTCGTGGTCACTGAAAAGTGCTCAGTTTATGGTCACCCATTAATGTCCTGTTTGGGCCACGAAAGCGTCTGCATTTGCCACTATAGACCAACAAGGAGTCGGCTCTGTGACTGGTGGCTGGAACAGTGATTTGACATCAATATGCGATTTTTATTAGTGAACAATTTTAAAATACCAAAAATGGAGGAGAAGGAGAATAATGTGTGTTTATATATGATCTGCAAATGTGCTGGTCGTGTGTCGCTGCGTGCTAATGGGAACACGGTGTTGTCATGCACCGTGACGAATAATGAAACTTATAATAATGAACCGTTCGTTTATGAATGAATAAAACGTAGAGTCCACCACATTCTCACATGAAGTCATCATGTTAGGCTCTCTGCATACATTCTTCCATGTATATATCTGTGAACCACAGACTACATATAACAGATATCAGCCATTGTTTATGGGATGCTACACTTTGCTGCCTACATTTTGTTTTTCTAACTCCAGAAATATTTAGGTTTAACGTAGCAGGAGGCAAACTGAATGACTGACCACACCTGTGCAGGTTGGTTTCCAGGCAGGCTCAGAGTTTGATGCTCTGAATTCCACAAAAACATGACACTAAGCTGAGTTACAGTTACAGAACTGGTGTCTGTGCTCAGACTGTCTGTGTCATCGTTCTCTGGCTGTCGGTTTATGTTATTTGTACAGTTATATCATTGTAATGACAATAAAAACTTTCAATTCAATTAAAACAAACAAAGGGCTCCTAAAAATATCCAAGTCTCCACTCAGAATGATGTTTGTGTCTTTGTTACCAGCATCAGGGGTAAAAAGGGTCTGCGGCTCACACTGACTTTAGATTAAAAAAATCCCACACCGATATATTTTGTTTCATTTGACACTTGCTCTATGTTTGGACCGTGCACTCCCACTCCCTCTATATTTATGATATGGTCACCACGCATTCAGACACACACCCCAGATCCAAAGCGAGTCCACAGTCTCATACCCAGGAGTGGGGATCCCAGGCACTGGTTTCTGCACGTCACCACAGGAATGCCAGCAATGCTCCAGTATGGATCCCATTGTGTCAGAAAGGAGCTTTGTCAGAACCGATGTGTAATATGGTGGCTGCAAACGTCTTCAGCACTGGGCAGATGTCAAAACAAACATGGAGGTAGAAGAGTGACTTGGGTAGAATTATTTGTTTAGTGTTATCATTGTTAACCTGCTGAGACCTGAACTCTTTCGTGGCATTTTGACTTTCTCTTTGCTGTTTGGGCTGATTCACGTAAAAACAAAGAATTACCTGATTTCTTTTTTTAACTTGATTTTTGTTTCTGAGAGAAACGAGATCCACATACATTCACTTTAACTTTTGATCGCACAGGGCCAGGATAACGTCCTCGTAAGTGGATATCAGGCCCTTGTAGAGCAAGATTTAGTATTTTGGTCTGAACAACCCAAAATGTGACGTCCACATACGTGGACGCAGGTCCTAGGAGGTTAATAGTGATCGGCACAGAAGAACGCTTTCTTGGGAAAATTCCCGTGTTTTTACTACTATCGGCATATTTGTTCATATGTGTCATCGAGTCAAAGGCCAAACGAGACGGAGAGCAGCTCCCTGACAGTCGTGGGTTGGGCCGTAGATTAATATTGAATCGCCTGGACAACATGAGAGGACTGGACTTTTGTGTAAGCTGAGAAGCGGTGACACAGCAACGGCTGAGAGCGAGAGACTTCTCGCAGTCACTCCGTTGGCTCTCTGTGTGTGTTTGGTAAACAAACGTTACCCAAGATAGAGCAGGGAGGTGTGAACAAGAGGAATTTTTTCTTTCCTGTCCACAAAAACATCTTGCTTGATGACTTTGTCTGCACACATGAGTTGTGTTAAGTATCTGAGGCTGGAGAGTCGGTGAGGCAGGAAATGAGCCAGGGGAGGATCCAGCCTGACTGGGTCAGTGCTGGGAGTTTCTAGGCTTCTCTTTCTGGGTCACTAAAGATTTTCCTCATTTGTCTTGTGCTTTGGTAACCAGTGTATGAGCATCCCTTTCCCCCTGCAGGTCCTGGGAGGCTGATATGAAGTGTTAGTGTGACTAACATTTGTGTCATCTAAGAGGGCACAGTTCCTAGAGAAGACATGGCAGCTTCCTGTTGCCTCACACACACCGCTCTCCTGCCCTCCCACGTTCCACTCTGTCCTGTCCTGCCTTGTCCCATGCAGCTTCGGAAGTTCCACCCCCACCCTGGGCTTGCCAGATTGCTTTTGTGCTGCATTGCGTGATGCCAAACTGCCCCTGTGCGTCACTGGGAGCACCCTTCCTACACACACACACATTGTAAATACATGCTGCTTTGTCACACCGTCCTACTCGTGGGCTTGTCTTTATTTGTATTACAGAGACGGTTGGGTAGTAACTGGTAATGCAAAGGTTTTGCTTTATATCACATGTGCATATATTAGTGGGAATATTGTTTTTTAAGTTCACTTGGTGACCTACAAAGTAACTGACTGCATTTTTAAAGTTAGCCGTCCTCTCCTGTTTGTAGAAAACTGGATCAAGATGATCTTATCATCCTGTACAGAATAACCACCAACCCTTTGTTTCCGTGTCATTTTCAGATAGCAAACTTTAAAAACCGGATTTCTTTCACACTTTTTGTCTTCAGCCAGCAGAGCCTCGGCAGAACAGCACGTCGATTCAAACAGTAACAAAGTCAAATGAATCCTTTTTATTAAGAGCTCTTTGCCTTAAATTGCTTCTGTTTAAGTCAAATGTCATCATGACAGAAATGTGGTGAATGTTTGTTTTGATATTACCGAGTTTAAGTCTCAGTCTCCACAGGAGCATTATGGGGGGGCAGGAGCATTCTGGGTGCTGGGGCAGGAGCATTATGGGGGGGCAGGAGCATTCTGGGTGCTGGGGCAGGAGCATGCACACGCCTCTATACTCCTGGAAGCCTCACTGAGGCAGAAATGGAAACCAGAGCAAAGACGGCAGGTCTTTAGCGTCGCTCCTGTCGGGCAGCAGCACATCCAGAACGTGGGACGATTTTCTTTTTCCTTCATTATTATTACTTAATTATTGTAATTGCGTGTGTACAGGTATGGCTACACGTTACTGGATGTATTGATCAGTGGGAAACGCTGGTCACCATAGAAACTGTTGTGTTAATGAAACACACCAGAGCTGCTCTCTTTTTGTTTCTTTGAATATCACAAAGCAAACCCTGTAAAAGTTACTGGAACAAATAAATAAAAGTGTTTTTGTTTTGTTTTTTAATGTTGTTTATTTCGTCCAATGAGCTGTTTTTTGTTTTTTTTCCAAAGCAATACTTTGATCTTATTGGCGTTTTTTCATTTTTGTGTTTTTTCTGGATCCAAAGTTGAACCCGTGCATATAGTTGGCCACATACAGCCCACTTTAATCTTTAGTGGGCAGACCAGTGAAAATCATCTTTCTTTCACTGTACAGACGTTTATTTGCACATTTAATACCGAAGATATTTTAATATTAGAAAAAGACGTGCAAACGTGTGCTATTTCTGTACACGGCAGAGAAATGCTGCTGTAGTTCATACAAACTGCAGACATGTTTACATATTGACTGTCATAAATAATTATGAAACTGAAAATTTTTATTAAAAATAACTCTCCCAGTAAAACCACATTTTTCTGCCTTTTAATTGTTCATCTATTATCTACCTCCTGTGGTTTGGTATGAATGAGCTCTTTGTTTATCGGAAAAGCTGTAAAAATGATGAAAATACAGTTAGAAGAGCAAAATGACTCGATTGGACGAGTCAGGCTGACCTCGGGGTTTTTTACACGTCACCCTGAACTGTTCCCAAAATCGTTCATCTTTTTGCGCTGCCAAACTTGGTGGGTGAGTAAGTACAGAGATGTCGAGTGTGTGCGCACCAAACGGTTTCTCAGCTTTGGTTTCCACCTTTGATCGTTTCCATGTGGGGCCCTCCACTCTGGTGCTGACACTTTTAGTTTGAAAGGGCAACTCAAACGTGATCATAGCTTTGCTTTTCAACATTTCCTACTGGCATCACACAGCAAGGAAAGAAGGAAGAGTCACTCGTCATGCTAGTTTGCAGTCAAACGTTCCCCATCTTTATAAAACACAGGAGCGATACTGGCCCACGGATAACTGCCTTTCTGTTCCTCAGTATTTGACTCAATCGGTGTCTATGCTAATAACAAAGGGGTCTTCCTCTCTGACTCATATCCTTCCAACAGGTAGACTTACTCCCACTCTTTTTTCCCTTTTCACTTTATCTTTCTTTCTCCTCCACCTCTATCTCTGTCTTTCTCTTTTTCCAGGGACCACACATAGCATCGGTGACCCTGGCGGCCTACGAGTGCGGCTCTGTGGATTTCCCCGAGCCACCGTATCCAGAACAAATAGTTTGTCCACAACAGGAAGCACCAGCATCAGATTCTGGTGCTGAGCAGGTGGGTGTGGAAGCTGTGGGGTCAGAGACGCTCCAGGGAAAAGTCTCACTGTGGACCATCCTCTCTAAAGTCCGTCTGGAAGCTTGTATGTGGGTGAGTGTGTGTTACACGTCAGGCACCGTCAGCTGTGGACATTACAGATGAGAACATTTTAAAACCCTGCAGAGTTCGGCTCCTTTCGTTCAGTTTCGGTCACAGTTTGCAGCAACCTTTCATATTAGCCACAGCTCGTAGCAGTGTTCAGTGTTTGTGATGCTTACAGGGGGAGATCTCATGTCTGCTAAATGTCAGTTTCTCATGAACTAAGAAAAAACCATCTTTGTAGACGTATTCAGTGGGTGTCGTTACGCAGAATCGCACCAAAAGCTGAAGGACAGCACGCTCAAAACTTGGTGAAGATCGAATCCTAATACAGACTATTTAAACTCTTTGGCGCCATTCTGACCATATCAAAGGTTATGCTAATTTATGCTAATTAACTTGCATTTTTTTACCTTTCACACTCAAAGCAGAAACGACACAAAGGTGCATTAAAACTGGGTGCAAATGTATTCATTGATAACTGGTCTGCTTGGAAAACCCCTGCTGCTTCCTGTGAATTTCCCCTAACCAGCATCGATGGTTTCACACCTCTAACCAACCCTGTGGCTGCAAAGACCAACATCTTTTTTTCAATCGATGAGCTTTTTTTCAGACGTCAGAAACATTTTTATCTCTTTATATGAAAACAGCTGCTTTTCAAACACTTGGAGGTCTCGTATTAGCAGCGTCCACTTCCAGAGCGCGTGGGTCTGCGTGAGTCTTTATAAAGTCACTGATGATAACTTGCACACAAAAACACAACAGTCACGCTCGATTATTTGTTTACGTTTTCTCAGTGACGTGTGGACCTGCTGAACATTCGGAGAATAGAGAACTTGGCGTCTGACACATTAGATGACTTTGATCATTGTTGTCCATTTCCCTTTTCCTCTTAATGTGGAAGGTTCAGAGATGAGGGGGAAATGCATGTTATCAGCTACGAGGCTTTACTGGAACTGGGCTCCCTGCTCAGACCGGCGTTCGTTACGTAACTTTATTTTATATAATTATGCAGTTATGGTCCTTTGACTTGATCTTTATTTGATCCGTTTTCACTTTAAACGTCCCCTCCAACCTTCCACTTTGTGTTACCATATATGTGTACACACACCGATCCAGCATGTAAAAAAAAAAGGTGTGCATGTTTTATTAATTGGTGCAGCACGGTCGTTTCTCTGCTTTCAAAATGGAGTCGCATTTTTCTCCCAGTCGAGCTGCAGCATCGTGTTACGAGCTGCGATATCCAAGTGTGTGTTGGCGGGGGGGGGGTGCTATCCAATCCCCTCGGATGCATAACCACCCACTACCAACCAACCACTGCCCCTTTGTAACCTCAGCCTGGCACGACCTCGGCCGAGGCTTGTCGGCGATTCAGTTGGAAACACCTGTCGCACCCACGGCTTCAAAGCGCCCACGTCAACATTTCCCCTCCTCCTCCCACCTTGTGGATACGTCGCTGATGAGACGCGTGTGATTCCCCTCCTACCTTCTCTGTCCTCTTTGTTGTCTCTTCTTCTCTGTGCTCGGTGGACAGAGAAGCTCAGAGGTCCGCTTTAAGAGCGGCGCCGTGCAGGTAGACGCGTTTCGCTGCCCCCCACACAAACCCGCACGGCCACAATGCTCACACACAGAGGCAGAGCTGCTGAATGGAGCAGCTGCCAGGGAGATTAAGACACATCTCCATTATGAGGAAAAAAACTGGCACATTTCATCAAAGACTCCAGTGTTAACAAGAGAACAGGGTGTCCAGATTAAAGATCGAGTTTGCCAGGTTTGGGGATAGCACCGCCTCCCGAGAATGATTGTTTGGGCTTGTTGTTGCTGCCATGGTTGCTAACTACCTACTAATCATCTTCTGGCTCCAGCCATCCAGCAACATACAAGTAATGTGCCTGCGATTAGTCAGTTATATCCTTCTGGGGGAGAAGTTGTTTTGTGTTCCAACGAGACGATTTTTTCTTCTTTTCGTTGCTGTCGGTGCATCGAAGGGTGTCGGGATGTGGTAAATCTCGAAATCACCCATTTGTCATCTGAAACTTAAACTAACTGTATCTTCGTGTCCCCGGCTTTGTGCATACTTTTCCTTTGTGCCTGGAAACATTAAAGTAATGAGCTGTGAGCAACTCCAAAAACGCAGCATTTCTTGGCGGCTGTTTTCATTGTGTTAATTAAGTCTGTAACCCTCACCCGCTCTCTCCCCCCTCCGAACTCCTGCCCTGTTCTCATGTTTTGGTGGATGAACTTGGTGAACCGACTGAAGTGCTGAGGATTTATTTCTCCCCCAAATCACTTCCGCTTTCTTCCTGTTAAGCCCCCTACAATCACACAATCATATGGCTACAAGCTCATTGTCGCTGTCGGACTTGGATGTTCTGGTTGCTTGGACGAGCTCCCTCTCCCCCAGATTTGTTAGCGCATCTTAAATTTTCTTGAAAAGGTTGCAGATTGGAGAGGAGGAGCCAGGAGTTTCACACACCCTGGACCCGTGTTTAACGTATCCATGATTGTTTAATAATCTGCCGGATTTATTTCTTGTAAATCTTTTCCGTTTTATTCCCATTAAGCGCACTGATCTCAAATCCCCGACGTCAAGCATCGCAAGCTGCTTTGCACAGTGGATATTGATATTTCATGTCTATTAACCGTCTGAAGGCAAGAAAAACATGGAATGATTTAGCGTAGCAAAAAGTCATTTCACAGCCAGATGTCTTGAGGCATAATTAATATTTAAAGCTGTGGCATCACTTAACCGCAGATCTTGGATACAGTATAAGTGTTTTTAATAACTGCGCTCTACACCTGAGATATCTGTCCAGAAGCTCTGTCGATTGCACATTTTGACATAACAGAAGTGTGTGTTATATATGAAATCACACGATGAGTATAAACATGAATGAAACGTGTGTGAACAGGGTGTGGGCACAGCCATCGGAGAGCTGCCTCCGTACTTCATGGCGCGAGCGGCTCGGCTGTCTGGCACTGAACCCGATGATGAGGATTACCAGGAGTTTGAGGAAATGCTGGACCAGGCAGAGGCCACGCAGGTGACACGCTGCTCATCTCAGACTCATCATCTTCATCATCATTCTCTGTAATCAAACTTCCCCTCTCCTACCTCCTTCTTTCCTGCATCGCACATCTTTCTGTCGTTTCCTCTCCGCTCGTTTGCCTTCATCACTCCATCACATTTTTTTGCTCTATATCAAAAGTCACGTCTGATGTGGCAAATTTGCTTTTGTAACCTGCGTGTGTTTGTGTTTGAACCTCCCCTCGGTGTCTCAAGACTGCAGCGCTTTCACAATGCTGTGACTAAGGGAACAGCAATGATGCACTAGAGTAAAATGTTCCCGCGATATCCGGGCCCTCGTTGAGTAATTTCCTGTTTGCGTTTGGGTTTTTTGGGTTCTCATGTCTAACATCTCTGCAAATGTTTCAACAATGCCTAACAACTCTGTCCAAATATTTATTTTTCCACCCTCTTGCGATTATGAATAGAGGGAGAGGAATGAACAGAAACATGCATGTGGATTTCCAAAGGCTTGTCATGTGTCCATCGTCAGTCAAAGGCTGCGGTAGGTCAGGTGGATAAAACGACCAGCAGCTGAAGCGAGCTGCAGCCGACTCACTCATTTTCTCTGCTTTGAGCTGCGAGCAATAACTTTATTTTTTAATGAGGGTGTCTCAGATATTAAAGGACTGCTACGTGTTCAGTGTCCGTTTCATCTTTTGAAGCATGCGTGTAGGATCTGTGACTTGTTCAGCCACAGTTGCATTCTGGGTAATTAAATAAGTAAGTAAAGTTTATTTATTAAGCACTTTTCATAGTCACAAAGCGCTGCACACAGAGATGAAAATAAACAGTACGATAAATAGAAAAATGCACAATATAGAGATTAAATGTAAATTAAAAATATAAAAATGTAAAAAGCGTTGGTCAACAGAAAGCTTGTTTAAACAGTAAAGTTTTAACTGCTTTTTAAAGGATTCCACAGAGTCAACCAAACGTAGTTGTAGAGGCAGACTGGTCCACAGCCCTGGTGCCACAGACTGAAAGGCTCCGCCCCCTTTCCTCTTCAGACGAGCACTGGATTTAATTGTAACATGGCCGACATACGGACCTCTGGCCATAACTGACAAAATGCTTTTTTTTAGCACATTTTAATGAATTATTTTTCATCTGTATTTACAAAAACATATTTTCAAATGTCACCATATTTTTTTCTGTAAGGTATAGAGTAATAGTTTTAAAATAAAAAGTTAACCTCCTAAGACCCGAACTCTTCCACAGCAGCATTTTTAATTTCTCTCTGATATTTGGGCTGATTGGGACCTGATGAATGTAAAAACATGAATAAAAAAAATTAATGTAAAATCAGAGCCACATCTGAGGATATTCATTTAAAATTTCGATAGAACAGTAGCAGTATAACGTCCTTGTTAGTGGATATCAGGCCCTTGTAGAGCAAAATTGAGTATTTTGGTCTAAATAACCCAAAATGTGACGTCCACCTAGGAGGTTAGAAATTGTTATTTCCACCTTATTGAATTTAAATCAGGGCCAATTTGTTGTAGTTAAACACAAGTTGTTTTTGTTTTTTTTTAAATGAGCAATTTAAAAATGTAATTTTTTTCTTTTATATCAATTTAATAAGTAATAAGTTGCAGCTTTCAGCACTATTGTAACACAGAGGAGCTACGCAGGTTTGAACTTTGATCTTTCTTTTTCTTCTCGTTCTACCTGATCAGCTTAAACCACGTTGTACCTGTTACGCCTTCAGCTGGCTGAAGTAGTAATCGGTGATTAGTTGTCACAAATGAACTTTGAAGTCAATAATTACAACATATTTAACGACGTGTGGTTCCTGAGACGAGCCGCTGTTTCCATTATCAGCGACTTCAACAAATGTGGACGAGGGCTGCGCTGACACAGACATCAAATTCGTAAAGCTCCGAATTTTCACAGATATGTACATGTGCTTTCTTTTTATGAGCTTTATCATTCAGATTTGTGGTTTTTATGAACTCAGTGCTTTTCCTTGGGCATAAATATATTTAGACTGGAGTCATTTAGCATATAAATCAAAGTTTGTTGTCAGTGCAACAACGGCGCAGCAGCACGCTTTGATCGAATGCTGAATTTTGCCGTTAAAACAGAGAAAAGCAAAACAGCAACTTCAAAATATTTTGATATTAAAATGAAATGTGTTTCAGTCATGAAAGCATCCAGTCTGCATGTGGATGCACTCGTTAGGTCAATGTGAGCTCAGGAGTTTCCTTTTGCACCACGTCAGGCTGTTCTCCTCACTTTGCATCTCTCTCTCCCCTCCTCTCTGGCTCACTCTGTTCTGTGATATGTGGTAACTGTGTGTTTGTGTATATATGTAATGTGCACTTTGATAGCAGCTGGAGGCGGGTTGCTTGCACCAGCACAGACCTGCTGCATACGGAAACGTTTTTTCTCTCACCGGGGCTTTTACTGTTGCTCGGATGTTCTTGGGAT
Source organism: Pundamilia nyererei (assembly GCF_000239375.1). Taxonomy (NCBI): domain Eukaryota; kingdom Metazoa; phylum Chordata; class Actinopteri; order Cichliformes; family Cichlidae; genus Pundamilia; species Pundamilia nyererei. Next base: position 782,656 of record NW_005187500.1, read on the forward strand.
TCCCTCTTTGGCTCACGGACATCCCACAACACGTCTCTTTTTTTTCTTTTTTCCTCGTCCACCATTTAGCCTTTTATTAACTGACGTCGTTTTATTGTGGACGTTGGCGTCCATCTGCTGTGGAATAGCTTTTTTAAATGATATATTACCAGCTGAGCATTAACGGCAGCGGTGGAAACCGACTCCACTGCGACTGGAATGGACAAACTATCACTGCATTGTTTATGAGACAGGAAGTGGTTAAATTTTTCATGAAGGAAGTGACCCCCTCTAACCCTTACCCCGTTCCACATACGTACCCCCCCCACCCGCCTCCCAAAAACCCCAAACACACACAATAGCACACGCTCCCCCCTGTGGCAGCAGAGTCGGACTAAGATGCTTTGTACCCCCCATCAGTAAGAGAGGTTTCTCAGGTGCCAGCATTTTGACTCAAACCCGCTGGTATTTCTCCCACCCTGCACGTGCCAACTTCCTGCCACAAGTGCACGTGATGCGCAGCAACAAAGCACTCTGGGTTTTTCCTCATTCATTCAACAGAAGAATAATGAAGTCATGCCTTTTCTAACGGCTCCAGACGCTGATGTCATGAACATCAGTTTTTTCCCTGCTTAAATCAAGCTCCGTGTGAGTGAGAGCACCAGAGAGGAATCCTCAGCACTGACACGGACCATAGCAGAACATCCTGCTGGGCTTGGATCTCTTATAACTTCATTAGAAATGACTTCCTGTTGAAGGGCTTTTTTTCCTTCGTCTGGCATTGAAAGCGTTAACAGGCTGCGAATTCTTGATTGCCAACTCCCAGGATCCTATCTCCTGTAACTCAAATCAGGGCCATCTGCGCTGGGCGTATGCCTGCCTTCCCCCCTGGCCTACTGCACTCAAAGGCTCTCTGTGCTGTGGTTTGCCCAGCCTTGTCACGTGACTTCTCTGAAAGTGCCCCCTCCCTCCTCCTCCCTCTTTATTTCCAGTAAACTGTTTGAAAGGAGGGGGGTGAGTCAGAGTAAAACCAGCTTCCCTTTAACCACAGCTTGTTAAAGAATTTGTCAACGTGGACTCAGGGTGTGTGTGTGTGTGTGTGTGTTTGTGCGCGTGTGTGTGTTGTGCCATTGGACAGATTTGAATTTGTACCTCTCGGTTTTTTTGAAAGGCGACTATAGCTTCGATTGTGTCAAGAGTCCTTAATCACTTCACTTCCTGTGCCAGACAGAGCGGGCGCAGGCTTGTCAGGAGTTAATGAGATGAACTTTAGCCGTCTTCATGTCGGGGGGCTCGCGAGCGCTCTGGAGATGTCTTCTATGTAGAAGAAAAAAATGTGCGTGGGTGTTGACTTGTGTATAGGCTATGCATAGATTTTTCCTTGTGTGACACTTTGATTTTCCACATGGAGCAGATTGCCTGGTCACTGCCTGCTTTTTGTCCATCTGAACTCTGTCCCTCAAAAGTCAAAACAAAGTGATCGCTTCGTCGACTTTTCCACAATGAAAAGTCCGCAGGACGTCAGACCATGTTCACTAAAAACAATGGAGCGATCCAGTATATTATAATATTATTCTTATTATATAATGCTCTCTCCTTTCGATATCTAATTCAAAAAAGTAAACAGACTCAAACCAGCTTGAACTGAGTACAGCTGAGTCCTTACGTTTGAGGAGTTTCTTTTTATTTGGCCACCTGCTTGAATTATCTGCAAATCATCCACAATATATTCACTGGTCAAATCATCTTAAGGCTGTAAAATGTAAATGTTCATAAAACATTACAGACCGAAACCTGTGAAAAGAGGCGTCTGACTCGCCTATAATTTGGTTCTTAAACGAGGACTTGACTGGTCCGATCATCTCGAGTAACAAATCAAATGTGGTTTTGTGTCCTTGTGTGGTGACTGAAGGTTGCTGAGTAAAGATTTGTGCTGAGCAGCCAAAGCTGGAACCAAAGCTCCCTCCTTTCATGACGCTGCACCCTGACACCATCTCAGCAGATGTCACCGCTGCTAAGCCAGCCTGGCAGGTCGGAGGACGCTGTATGTGTTGTTAATAAGCTGCCAACAACAAAGACGGGCACTTCCCTGGTCCAGAAACAGAGTTGTGTCCATAGTTGTGCTACAGTAAATCAGTGTCACAGCCTCTCCTCACCTCCTAAGGGACCCTCTGTTCACACTGATATATACTCTGGTAGTGCACACCTAACTCCTAACAGCACCTAATGTAAACAATGCGTGCGTCAAGATATGGTGAGTGAGAGTGAGAGGCTGCGTGTGTGCGGCGCCCAGCGGCACTGTAGGATGCATTAACAGCCACAGATGTCAGGTATCCAGACACGGTCGTCAGCAGTTCAGCTATAAACCAGCCGTACACATTCCTTCCTTCCCTGTCTCCCACCAGCTGAGCATTTCTCTCTCTCTCTCTCTCTTTCTCTCACACACACACACACACACACACACACACACACACACACACACACACACACACACACACAGGCTAGAATTAAAACTCCGGGGTTCATGATTGGACATCAGCAGAGGCAGAAATTCAAACTGTGAACCAATCAGATTGCGTGTCCGTTCGCTCCCCCCTCCACCACCTTATTAGGCGACCTCCCATGTCTCTCAAATTTCCCGTCTGTTGGGTTGCACCCAGTAAAGAATGTCATCAGCACTGTACTGGTTTTGTTGACCATATTAGGTATGATCATCTATTGCAGGCCCCCCCACCCCTCAATTTTGAAGCTGCTGTGTTTCACAAACTGAGGCCTTGCTTTCAAAAATTAAACCCACTTTTTAGCCTTTTCATCTGATAAAATTCCTCTTTTCAGATAAATTTGGTTGATTTTTGTTTTGTTTTTTCAGGTGAGGAAAAAATGTTTTTGCTAAAAGAAAATAAAGTTCACAAACATTTAACACAGATCGAATGAAAATTTGACTGTGAAACATGCATTTAATAACCTGAGGAAGGTTCTAAATGTGTCATTTGTTTTGTTCAGGAATTATTTGTCTTTACAGGAATTAGTGGTTTGAAACCAAAATAATTTTGTCCATACGAGCAGATCGAGGGCTCGCTCACTGTAAAGAAGTGTTTTTAATTTTTTGCATGAAAATATTCCCACAGATATCAAAGGAGTTGAATCTAAAAATCACAAAGACAACCTCTGTGACACACACACATTTATATATAACACACAGCAGCCTGATATTTCAAACTAATCAAATACTCTTAGAAAAAATATCTATTTACATCCATATCGCTCTCAGCCAGTAATTGACATAATTAATATATGTAGAGCCTGTAAGTGTTACATGTTTACATCCCCCGTCTATGACAACAATTACACTGATTTCTAAACAAATATTATTTTGGTGCAACGAGTTTGAGAAGCTGAGAAAATGTGGAAATAATAAAGACAGAAAGCAGACTTTATTTTCTAAAACCAAAAGATGAAAACATTAAAAATCGACTTAAAAGCAGTCATTTTACCAGCTGTTATATTGCTGTTTGTGTTTGGCTCTCAGTCACAATTTCTTCTGAAAATGTAAATTTTCACAGATGTGGATGTTGTAGAAATGCTGATTGTAGAAACGTTTAGCTGCATATTTTTGTGCCGTCCTGCATCTGAGGTTTCCTTTTAAATTCACAGTTTTCCCAGAAGTAGTTCAAGTAAAATCCAAACAGAGCTTCTCTTCCCAGAAAACACATCGAGGTCAAATCTGTCTCATTGCTGTGAAAAGAGGCTTTTGTGGGGATGTCAGTGGGGCCGAGCGAGACCAGCAGCAACGAAGAATTAGTCACTGGAATAACACGTCTGTTGTCTTCTCACATTTTCACAAAGGAATTAATAAGTTGTGCTGCAGGTAAAGTGCAAGCACGACAAACCAGTTTATTCTTCCTCTGCAGAGTCAACAGACGAGTTTTGTAATTAAATGAATTTTCATATGATAAAAATCCATATTTACAGCAGCCAACGCTCATCTAAATCTTTAAACCCACCTTTCCCCAGTCAAGCTTTTAAATAAGCAATACAACAAAATTCTCCTTTGTAGAGTTTTTACATTTATTTTGATTAAAGTGTATGAGTGAGAATTATGCTCATGGAAATATTAAATCTAAAACCATCCTAAGTGCAGGTTTTAGAAGGCTCTGTGATTTTTGAGTGTTTGGAAAACTGATTTGAGAGGTAAAGACAGCTCCGAGCATTAAGTCTGCACTACTAAAATCCTAATTTTGGAGGATTTGCTGTGTTTCTGTAGAAAGACATTTGCAGCAGGTAGAAAATGTTCCTGTTGCAGCTGCAGCTTGTTTGAACTCGTGTAGAAATCAGCAGAGACGAGAAAAATCAGGAATTATCTCATTTTTCGTTTCGCTGGACGCTGTTTTTGTTTTTAGATTAAAAAAAGGCAGAAGGTTGATCTCTGCTGCACCAACACTGAATTATAAAGAGGAGAAATGACTAAAGCAAGGCTCTGATTTTAAGATGGAAATGCATCCGTTTTTTAAATGTGACATTTGAACAGTTTTCCGAGCAGTTGTTAAAAAGCTCGTTGGATGCAGCGCTGCAGCCGTTTGTTTCTCACAACTGTGAAATTTGTTCTGCTTCAAAAACAAATTCCCTGAAACAGAAACTTCAGCTTCTTCTCATTTCAAATGAATTTTACCAGCAAGTAAAAGGAAACTGAAGAAAGCAGCAGTGATCAGGATGATTACCACTGAATCAGAATGAAGTATTTTAAAGACATTGTGAGATCAGATTTTTAAAATCAATGCTGATAATTAGGAAATGATTTAATTTGACTGTTTTACCTTTGAGTTAAAAGAAACTGGCCTGTAGATCTGACATCAGCCTTCGGTTCATTAACAGTGTGTAAATGAACAAATCTGTGGACGTGATTTATTTGCACATTTCTCTCTTTTCTTTTTTTTTTTAGGACTTCTCCTCCCGGGCGAAAGTCGGCGTACAGAACCTGATCCAGAAAGTGGGATTCTTTGGGATTTTAGCCTGCGCCTCTGTAAGTCCCACACAAGCTTATTTCGATTCTTTCTGTAATAAAATGCCATAAAATAATCCTTCTTATTCTGCAGACGTCCACACTAAACACACACGGATGCTTTTCTTGACTTTGATCGTGCTTCTGATTTCCCTCAGATTCCCAATCCCCTGTTCGACCTGGCAGGAATAACATGCGGACACTTTTTGGTCCCCTTCTGGACTTTTTTTGGTGCAACACTGATCGGAAAGGCGCTCATCAAAATGCACATTCAGGTAAGCGACATTAAAAAGCCCCGTGGATCTCTGTGGCTCATAGAAATAGAATAATAGAAGAGAGCTGTGTGAATGCGCAGCGTCACATCTGTGTGTGTGAAATGTTCGATTCTGTGCTGAAACAAAGCGTCGCAGAGATGCAAGTCTTTAATGGGGACAAATGCATGAGATAGTCGCACTGATGCAGTGACTGCTCTGGAGTCGGCTCCGCAGTGAGGAGGCCATTTTGTGCAGCCAAGCAGGGGGGAGTCAACCATTTTGTGAGTGCAGCTGCAGCAGCACAGAGCCTGTAGTGTGTGTAGATGGTCCAAAGCTATAGGGGGAAGCAGCTTCATCCTGCATTGTTGAATAAGGAGCTGTAGGTAGGAGACTTCCCAAATACTTGTTCTAATCCTGGAAAATCCTCAGTTTGCGTCCAGGAATTTGTGGCATGTCTGCGATCACCGTCGGGGGATCGACTTGTTTTCTAACCAAACGCAGGAATTTGCTCACTGTGACACAGACGGGTTAAAAACACGGGAAGCATTTCCACAGCAGCTGTGTGACTCGGTGAGCACCAGCAGATAAACATCTGTGGGGGGTAAAGGAGGCCGTGTAGGTGGTGGCTGCACATGCACGGCAGGAACACTCACACACAGAGTGCTAGATTACACCCGGCTCCCAGGGGCCCCCCGCTGACAGAGGTGTGGCCCTCTGTGTCACGTAAAGAAGGACCCCCCCCCTCTGCAGGCCCCCCTGGAGCTGCTCGCTTTAATTGTTCTGAAAGTTTGTTTCTCATGCAAATGATCTGAGTTTGACGTCTTTGTGCAGAAAACAAGAAGTGTTACGAGACGGCCGAGCAGGTGACAAAGGGGGATTTTAAGTGTGTGTGTGTGTGTGTGTGTGTGTGGGTGTGTGTGTGTGTGTGTGTGTGTGTGCGCTTCAAAATGATCTGGGGTTGTACCTGTGCTCAGGTGTGTTCTCTTCATTCGTGTCTTATTTCTGCTTCCTGCTTTCAGAGCTCATTGAGCTTCAGGTGTGAGAGGTTAGCGTGGGTGGCTGTGGGACGCAGCGGAGGAACGTGTTTGTGATGGTCACATGGCAAATATTAAAGTATTCTGAAAACAGTTGTCAGAACATGCATGTACGTGAAACATGGCTGCTTCCCATCAGATGAGCTGCTTGTCCCATGTTTGTGTGCCTGTAAGGTTCATTTGCACTGGGACGGGCAGAGTTCAGCGTTTCAGGCGTGTGAGAGCAGACGTCACTCCTGTGTGTGTGTGTGTGTGTGTGTGTGTGTGTGTGTGTGTGTGTGTGTGTGTGTGTGTGTGTGCGCTCATCAATGCTTTGTGTGGGAGAACAGATCAACTGTCAGCTGTGGGGGCACAAACGCCTCAGTTCAGGTTAAATAATTTCTGTAACTGTCACAAACTCCAGATCTTACCAAGTCTATTTGTCTCATTTCTAGTCAAAAAAATCTGCCAATGAAACAAGTGATCCAAGCGGCAGTGTGGAAAAAACACGAGTGGACATATCTGAGTGAAACGTTACTCTGTAGCTGAGAAATGAGACACATTTACTTGGTAAGATTTTGAGTTTTTGCTGTTTGTTTTGTGTCAGATACAAAGTTTCAGTTTATACATAGTTGTGTATTTATTTTTGCAACATGTAACATTTTGACTGCGAGCCTGTCATTTGTTCAGTTTCTCCTCCTGTGATGCTCCGAGCTGAGCACCGAGTCTAAGTGCAGCCGGCTCAGCTGATCACGTTTTTAAAAAATTGTATTCACCTATCAAATGTTTGCACTTTGTGTATTTCCTGTGGTTTTGTCAGCACATTTATATTTTCCAAATGGTGTTGGAGGTGAATAGTGCGATTTCCAAGTGTTGTGTTGGTCAGCACACTTTACATCACTGCAAATTGTGACTGTGTTTTTTAAACTGTTCTTATTTAAATTGACGGCGCTGTTCTTGCCCCCGATGTAGAAAATGCTGGTGTGTCTCTATAATTTTCAGTATATATTTAGTGTCTTCTGCAAACTGTTTCTGTGGGTTTGAACGATCCTTTGCTGCACAACACGAGTTTGTAATGGTGAAGGCAGGCGAGAGGTTCGTGGATCAAACAAACACATGCGCTTTTAGAAGAACACACTAACAGACAATAACTGAAGGACCTTGAAAAATTAGTGGTCAATTATTGTCTGCATGCCCCTCCCACCAGCACCAAAGCTGGTTTGTCGCCTCTGTGCTGGTGACTAAGCAGGACCTGGACAGGAGCCGGATGCAGGCCCCTGTGGAGCCATGACACATCTGATTCTCCATGTCTGTCAGTGTGCACGTTACACACCGGCTGTTCTAACGGCAGCCGAGGTGATACGCTGACGTGTGTCGCGGGCTCTGATTTCTTGCCCTTTGTTTCTGCTTTCACACCAAACCTTTTTGTTGTGTGACACACATGACTGGGGAAACTGAGTAGTGAGTGTTTGTGTGAGAAAGGGGGTATTAAAGGATCACCGGTCAAACTATAATGTTTTACTGCTTTTCCCGCTATTGCTGACCTCACGCTTCAACGACTAACGTGTTCTTCCTCCGTGTGCTTCTTTGTCATACAGAAACTGTTTGTGATCATCACCTTCAGTAAGCACATAGTGGAGCAGATGGTCTCCCTAATCGGGTGAGTAACCCTCACCGGGTGTGTGTGTGTGTGTGTGTGTGTGTGTGTGTGTGCGGCTGTTTGGTCACCAAAAGTACCTACTACGCACCAAAGAGTGAATGCAGAGCGTGATGAATGAGGGACTTTTTGGGTGGCGATGGGGCATTTAGGCCCCACTGTGTCAAGTGGGCCTCCTGCTCTCTGAGGTCCTGACAGACGCTGTGTACAGTGGCTCTGAGGGACTCGCTCCTCGCCCCCTCGCTCCTCGCCCCTCGCTCTGCTCTGACAGTCTGTGTGCTGATTAAGGGCTTGGATTTTTCCACTGGATGATGACTATGAGCATGAACATGTTCTGACTGCTTCACAATGAGCTCTTGACTATGGCAGAAACCTCGTCCCTGGTTTATCACATGTTTTGCTTCCCGTGTGTCTGCGTGATCATAGAGAGCTGCTGCTGGTACGAGGAGGCCTTTCATGTGCGAGCTGACGGTGCCAGGGGTTGATTGACCTGCAACCCTGTGTGGAGGAAATGCTGAGTTTCTGGAGGAGGTTGGAGAGACAGGTTTTATCTGTGCAGTGGACATCCTGTAAAAATGAACCACACAGTAAATACGGGCTTCTTGAAATTAAGGCCACGATGAAGCTGAAAGATCCTTGAGTTGGGAGTGGGTGCTGGCGGGGGCCGTGATGGGTGTCCTTGTAGCGATACGGGGGCCTGCAGCTGGAAACCGACACACCTGCTGGTGGGAGTGCCATTTATATTACACGCACACACTCGTAGGTGCACTCACACACATGCTGAAAGGAGGAGGTCAGGTTGCATCAGCTCTCTTCCTCACTGTTATTGTTGTTTTGTACATTTACTGTGTGTCTGCTGTGAGCCTGGACGTCTGCAGTCAGTGTTTTTTCACTGTGTTTTTAGTTTTTATACAGACTAATTAAATGTGTGTGTGTGTGTGTGTGTGTGTGTGTAATTTGTAGCGTGAATTGTGAAAGACATGTGGCTGCTAGCAGTCACTGTTCATTGAGCTGCAGACTGAAGGCAGCAGATCATTGGTTCCTGACCGGTTTCAGTCTGACTCGCTTCTTCTCTAAAGGAAGTTTCACTCATTACAACTTGTCAACCGTCGGCTTCCTTCCTCGCCGAGCCCTTTCTATCCTCACCTCTGATTCTCGATGCTGCTCTCGCTCTCAGTCACACGTCACCTTATGAATGGGTGACAGCGTTTCCAATTGAACCCTTTCTGCACCAGCGCTCTGCCACGTTAACTGTGGAGGTGCTTTCAAATAACTGTGCACCTTTCCACGCACCAAATCTGCAGTTGCCCCCACCTGCTGTGCGCTCGCACGGTGTGCACACACTCACACAAACTCAACCATTTATCCTCTGGATGCCCTTTTTCTCAAAACAAAACAAAGTCACACTACTCCATGCGTCGCGTTCAGTATCTGGTGGTCGGCAGACAGACCTGAGCTCCTACATAACACTATTTACTTATTTACTTTTTTTATTTGGACATTTTATATATTATTTGCACTGCTTTGGAGATGCTCTGTATCTCATTGCACAGCTGTATAGTGACAATAACAGCATTCTATTCTATTCTATTCTATTCTATTGTCCAAAATTTCCTCCCCCTGCTAATATTGAATCTTTCAAAGCTGACCTGTTGCTCTGAAAGCTGATTTCTTACATTTCTTTTCTGTTCATGTAAACAGTGAAATTCTGACTTGACATGATCAGACTTCAAATGTTGATTGACAGCCACGTCCCCAAAATACTTTCAGTGAAACGCACTCTGGACGTGGGGTTCGCCGTCGTTCGCGTCGTGATTTTGGATTCTTAATATGCGTCTTTGTTTTGGTTTGACTCCGGTGCCAGCCTTAGTGGGTGAATGACCGTTGGACTTTGGCTCTAGTGATTTCATCCTCACATGACATAATACAACACAAGTCATTTCCTGCTCTAGGTGAGCTCGCTGGCACGCGCACACAGACGACGCAGAATCAGTGGCTGCAGTCTCTCTGGGTGCAGCAGCTCAAGCCTTTTTGTCACTTATTTTATTTTTACACCTGGTAAACTGATTTTATTGCCACGTATCAGAGTGTTTTTATTTGACCTCTTCTTTTGGATTTATACTGAAGTTGATAAAGGTTCAATTCCAGTATTTAGCTTTCTGACAGAGTGGAACATTTTTCAGTGCCGGTGAATCCGAGCATGGCTGTTATTAAAATAACAATGAGCCGGGTGAATTCCCTGAAACATTTACTGCAGTGCGAAAAAGCCTCTAGTTTCACAATAGTCAAAATGTGCATTTTTGGTGATAAGAACAAAAGTGTGTGTGCGTGCGTGCGTGCGTGCGTGTGTGTGTGCGTGTGTGTGCGTGTGTGTGCGTGTGTGTGCACCTCTTTTTGTTTGTAAAATGTGTTTGAAGACGAGAGTTTTGGCGTGCTCTCTGCTGACCGTCATAATCGAGTTTTCAATGAGCTTCTTTTTAAAGATGTTTTAGTTTTCGGTCGTCTGCGATCAGTTTAAAACAGGGAAGTCGTTTTTCTGTGAATGACAAATGGAAAGTGTTGAAATTCATTGACTGAAATTCAGTTTCATAAGAGGATCACGAGGCTCTAAAACTGTCAACAGGAATTTTTATTACCTTTCAACCAAAAAATGACCAACTTCAGTTTTTCCTTCGTTTATCTAACGGCTAGAAATAAAATGTGCCTTTATTTAT
>NW_005187500.1:793976-802211 GCF_000239375.1 Pundamilia nyererei
ACAAAATATAAATGATTAAAATGCCATTACACGTTTGCTTTTCTGCTGTTCCTTTTGAGTATTTACGTTTGTTGGAAAAATAATTTTTCATTTCAACTATTCAGTGAATTTCTTTCTTTTTCAGCCGTTTCTCTAACTGCTGTTTGGGGAAAAGGTCAGACAGGTCAAACCTGGTCTATTACTCCTTCATTATTGTTGAAACAGTTTTCTGGCAGATAGTTTTCACTCTTATCCTGCTGAGCTGAGCATTCAAGGCTACATCCACAGGTTTCTGTCAGTAGCAGCAGGGTAATGATGAAGATAGTTTTGCTTTGAAGTGCAACAGAGTCAGAATAAAACCCTCCTCAGATGCCTTCAGGGCTGATAAAAGAAGCAGATAACCAGGTCAGACAGGCTGAGGGCCTGATCAGACTTGCTAGGTTTCTTTCATCCTGTGACTAATGTTCAGATGTCTGCTCTGCACGATGAGCCGTGTGGACAGTCGTTTAGGTCAGGAGGAAATTCTGCAGACTCACGTTAAGTACATAGTGCTCCTGTTCTTAATTAAAAGGCTCATTTTTCACATCCTTGCACATTTTTTGCAGATTTTCTGATGTCAAAATTTTCCTAATTCAGGAGTTTTTTGTTTGCTTGTTTTAAACTTGCTAGAAGTGACTTTCTGACAGAGTGGGAAACACCCTGATTCTAGGCTTCGTGTAACACCTGGACTCTGTGTCTGTTCCTCCTTTTCTCCGTTCTCTTATCTCAGCAGCAGCTCAAAATCACCCAGCACATGTGGCAGTGGAACAGGGAGCTTTCCTGTGTTTGAATCCAAGTTTTCCATCCTCTCGTTGATCTTTTGTAAGTGTTCGGTGAACAGTTTACTCTGATTCGTGCCATTTCTTCATCAACCATTTGTAACCGATAACTGGACAGGACATAACAGACGCTTTCTCTAATTGGAAGACAAACTGCAGCGATCCAGTTGTGTTTATGCTTGTCACTGGTCCCTGTGGTGGAACTGGATGAACTTTCTCTAAACGCCAGATGAGAAATTTGTTTCATATTATCTCATCTTCTGACTTCACACCCTGTTCTTCACAAAGTCAGCAGTAGGTTGTTTTGTATGGAGCTCGACAATTCCTTCATAGCCATGGATGAAGGGAAGGGTAGTCTTTGTCAGACTCTGAGAGAAAACCATTGACATGCAGAGAGGAGTCGAGACCTGAATAGGTTGTGCTGTAGAAACCGGTGTGCTGAGGCCACGGGGAACCCCAGCACGTCTTCATAAGAATGCACCTATTTCCATGCGAGTCCATCTCTAAGACATGAGTCGATTACCAGCACAATGGGCCTCCACATGGCTGTTTCTGCTGCATAAGGCATTGGGAGATCCCAGCATGCAGCCCTGCTCGGGAGGAGGAGGCACAGGTCAGAGCAGGCCGGTGGGTGATAGTGGGAACCACTCGTTGAATCATAGAGGAGCATTTCAAGTTAGGCTTTGCATTTACATGCAGTGTTGTGCTACGATTGTAATGTATTAGGTACTCTTGGTGAAATAACAATGAGTCGGTAAACTCAGCTGGATTATGTCTCAGATTATTTTCAGCATTTACTTTTTGTTTTGTGACAAAAAAAATCCTTCTAAGCAAACACGACCAACGCCGCGTATTTGAAAATGGCAGAGTGATGGAAGTGAGACTCAGTCGCTAGTGAGGAACCGTTTAGATTCAGTTTCCTCTTGAGTGCAGGGTCAGCGCAGCTTCCCGTGGACGTTAACTATAAAACAACCAAGCTGTGGCTGCTGGAGAAGTTACTGAGAACCATGCAAATCAAACTATTCTGGGTGTTCACAGAAGGGCAGTTATTTATGCACACATACTCAACTTCTGGTGTTTAAGGTCTGTTACTGCTTGTTTCCACTGAATTTCACTTGCGTTGAACACTCGCGCCTCGTTCATATAGAAACTAGGTTTGTGTGGTTTCGTACTGAATGACGGGGTGTCTGGCGTAAAGGTAGCTATGGTGCACTCGCAGGCAGGAAGGGATGGAATCATCTGGCACCGCATTAGTCTGATTGAAGCAGAAGGTATCCAATTGTGGCAGTGAGATTTCTTGCAATTTTAGAAAGAAGAGCGCATTGAACTGCATGTTTTGCTGTGATGTTTTGGACCTTGAACATGTAGAAAATGGTGACCTGTCATCTCACCTCACTGCACCTATAAATAGCCCTTATTGAGCATATGAGCAAAGTCTTCCTGTTAACCCAAAGTGCAGGAAGGGAGTATTTTCAATACTATGAGTCACTGGCTCTGTTGGTCACCTGAGAACTGTACTGACAAAGATGGCATTGATCAGTCTTTCCACTGCCAGGCCTATTCACCCAAACGCATTCATGATGCGATCAGCCGGGGCGAGACAGCGAGACTGAGCGGTGGTGTGGTGGCAACTGTCCTTTTATACGCCATCATTAAATTTAATGTGTGGCTCAGAGTGTACTTTTTAAAATTTATTTTCTTAATCTTCACTTCTGATTACCCAGATTTGCACCTGACAGGGAAACAGCGGCAGGAGCAGAGAAGTCCAAAGGTCTTAGTACAGCCATGTAAAATAATAATCTGTCGCTCAAGACTGTAGGTCCTGCACACCGAGGTACTCCAAAGATCTGATCTGAATGGAAATATAGCATTGCTTAGTGTGTGTGTGTGTGTGTGTGTGTGTGTGTGTGTGTGTGTGTGTGGGGAGAGGTCATATGTGCTGCAGGTCTGGTGTCATATTATGAGCCTCTGAGGCATCATGTGTGTGTGGCAGGACTTCCTGCTCCGTTCGGCTGATTCTTTTGATGCCGAGTCGTTCACCGCACATGCTCCACACTCACCAAATCATCCATACTATTACTAATGTATTCATCAGGGTGGCAAGTGGCCCGCATGTTGTTTTAGGAAACAGTACGCCATTGATTCACTTTTAGAGCGGCTCATTTATCAGGGGAACACAACGTGACCTCCAGCTCTTAATCAGCATCGTCTACTGGGAAGTGTATTGTTTTGTAAATCCCGTAAACATTTTAATGTGTGCTGTAATTTCACCATGTCATGTCATGAGGATGTGTCTGTGAAAGGAGTCATGCCAGACAGGACCTGAGTCAGAGGCCAGCTGAGCAGACGTCCAGGACCCTCGTACTCCCAGCCGCTCATCCGTCACACCTCAGTCAAAACAGACGCATCATCTCACATCAGCCTAAGTAATGGGAGGACAGACTACAGAGGGTTGTTTCTGATAGTTCTATCTGAACGATCACCGCTGTGAAAAATAGCTTTATTGTCCAGGTTTGGGTGTTTTTAAGACCTCAGACTGAAAACCAGGGAAACGACTCATTTTAAATGTGACAACACAAATAAATATGTACAATCAAATTTCAAGTATACCAAAAATGCACTTGTACAGTGTCATTTTTGCAAATCTGAGGACTCACATTCAACGTTAATGTAGTGTGCGTGTGTTTGTTCAAGAATAGAAAAGCCTGGCAAACGTTCATAAGAGCTTCACTTTCCATTTCACTTTCCGTCTCTGACCACAACCTCGAGGGCGCATCGTCAGAAAATAATGATCTGGATGCTTTCACGGTGCTTTCCCTGTTTTGCTGGTGATGTCGTTTGTCTTGTACAAACATCATTGGCTCCTTAACTAACACGTCTAGAGTGGTTCATAGAGGGGATCGGACATTTGCGGTTGTGGCGCCGAAAATGTGGAGCGATCTACCTCTCCAGGTTTTTCCCTTTCTATGCCGTATGAGAGTTACCAACTTTTTATTAGAATTTTCTTACCTGTTTGATGTTGCTAAAGTTATTGTTTAGTTCTCTGTTGTTATTAAATGTACTTTATAAATAAATGAAATGAAACATTGTTACAAAAACACTCCATCTTCTCAAACTTTTGGGATTTCCTTACCTGGATGACAACAACGCATCTCATTTGCTAAAACTTTCACTCTCGCAACGTATAGTTTTGAAGCGGAAGCTATATAGCATCCTGTGGCTTTTAGCAGGTAGCTACTAACCTGTGTGGTTACAAACTACTAGCATTTCACATATATGACACACCACAGAGGCACTGTATAGTTCCCCAGTGTACTGTACACACATATACCTTCCTACTCAGCGACTGATGTGCTGCTTTGACTGATGATTGTCTCATAAATATGTGACCTTGGAGAGTTTCTGTTCTTCACGTAAACCTAGCGCGTGTGACAGATTCATTTCCTCACTCTGGTATTTTTGAGGGTTTTCTTAAACAGAGTTTCCCATTTGTAACTCACTTGTAAGAGCTAGGTGTCGTCTCATAGGAAATAATGTCATTATAGATCCCGCTACACAACCGTCCCCACAAACCTGACATCACAGGTTAGATGGAGACACCTACATCTCTCATCTTCTCATGCATCTGCTGCTGTAGCCTGAACAGTTTGACTTGTCTGGATGCGTCTCAGTCAAGTCTGACTCACTGAATAACCCCGCGGTCCAGGCCTGGTTACCCGGTGCCCCAGCAACTCCATACATCCCCAACACCAAGAGAGTTTGTGTAGGCACGCTGACCTGAACCTGGGGCGGGTGGGTGGGTGGTCACAGGGACTACAGCAGTGTTTCATGTGGGAGGAATAATAGAAAGCTATAACTGGTCCCCCTAATTTCCTGGCAGCTCTGCGGAGAGGAGAACACGAGTCTATGCTTCTGTATATGTAGGTGTATGTATGTGTGCTGGCTGCCACAGATGGCTGCAGAGCAGGGATGTGATAAACACCCTGGGCAGGGGGATCTCCGTCCAGGAGTGGGCTCCATGCTTTAGTGGTGAAGTCATTGGGAAAAAGCCCGGTCGAACTGGAGGAGGAATAGACACGCACCCACAGGCACACACAGATTACCTTACAACATTTGCACGTGAATCAAAATTTTCCCGACTATTAAATGAATCGCACTCCTCCCCTAATTCCGTTATTCCAACACTTAATAAAGTTCAGCTGGAACAGTAGCAATTTATTGAGGCGTGTAAGCCACGAAAGCCGATTTAACGAGAAATTTGCAGTGTCAGTGTTTCGAAGAGAGACGAAGAGGTCAGAGTGCCTCAGGTTAGCGCACCACCTATCCACACTGTGCTTCTCGCAGCGTCGGCGCTGTTATGTTAGGTGTGAACTGTGGCCCTGTGCAGCATTGGGTAACACCAGCGATTGCCTAAGCCAGTTGTTGTGCTGGTGTTGTAACCCGTTGGACCTGGCCAGGGTTTGGCTGTCATGTGAGCCCTTGTTCTCTATCTTCCTCTTCCTGGACGCCGGGCACGTGTGTGCCTGCTTGTCATTGTGTGTGTGCTTGGAATTAAATTAGCATTAAGAACACAAATTGTACATTTTAAGAGGATCTGTGTTCAACTGCCTTTGGAGGTGGCGGCCTATGGAAGGGGCATACATGTCAAAGGTCACCTGTGACTCACTGCCAGTGGAATGTGGGTGTGGGGAGGGGGGGTTGTTTCTCTTTCTTTTGTCTGTTTTTGTCTCTTTTCCCTTTGCAGCATTAGAACACATTGCTCTTTGAACAGAAGGAGTAAATGATAGTTTATTAAAGACAATTTAAAAGAGGCTGAGATTGGGCTGCTAAAACGAACCCAGCAGAATGAATCGGCTGCAGGAAGCTTGAGAGATGTGGGGGTTTCCTTGTTTTCTCAGAGCCTCTTTCCCCCCCATCCTTTCTTTCCTGATTATTGATCAGGCTGCACCTTGTTCACAGTTAAAGAACAGACACGTCGCAGGTTGTTACAGGTTTAGTGCAACTGAAAGTGATGACAAGTTGAGCACACATGAGGTTTTTTGTTAAATTTGCATATTTGATGCGATGAATAATTTCACAATGTTCATGTAATCCAGCAAACAAGTTTTGTGCGTCACCCACATTCCTTCGTTTTTCCAGGTGTGAGGATTAAATAAAGATTTTTCAGAGACACAAAGTGTTATTCTGTTTTCTTTTACTCTCCATTATTTTTCTAACATTTAGCATTAATATAATTTTTACCTGCTTCAGCAGAATTATAAAAATGTTCTTTTTAAGTCATTGAATTTTTAAATAATTGAAACAGATGAAGAAGTGTGTGTGGACGGTGATGGCAGTGGCTTTTCCCCCAGAATGAAATTGGTACCTCGACTGGTGTTTGATGTTCTAACCTAAAACTGAGTTTGTAAAGGGCAGCACTGTTGGATTTTACCAAACACTCTGATTGTCAGTGTTTTGCCTTTTGTCCATGTGTTTATTTTACACAGATGCACAGTGTGACCGCACTCACAAGTATTTGGAAAAATGGAAAAAGTGATTTGGTTTAGTGGTTTTGTGAGAGGATGGCGGTGCCCTGGTTTCTCCTGTATCTCTGGACGAGCTCTTCACGGTCAGAAATACTGATCAGCTTGTGCACAGCTTGATTAAAAGCATTCTTGAAATAAAGGCAGCAAAGTAATAGTTTTGTTTAAACTCGTATCATATAAGAGCTCCAAACATTTAAGTCTTGAACTCTGATCGCATGCAGGACATTTCCAAATGTGGGTTTTCTTTCAGCTGATGAATAAAATATTGTACAGTGGAGCTTTCATGCATTCCTCCTGCTGCGCCTCTTATTGTCAAAAGTTCACAACACAGATGATAATAAATGAATTTAATTCTTTTACATATTTAGTATTTACTGCTGTATTATAATAACTTATGAAAGGATGTATTTACTCAGTTGACTAAATGGAAACTGTTTGATGCTGATTATTAATAAGCTGATGATTTAGATATAAGAATACTCTGCTGGTGTATGAACAGCAGCTACTGTGTGAATATATCCACATAACACACAAAACAAACTTTAAATTTAAAGCCCAAATTACTGAAAGCCTTTATTTTAAT
Organism: Pundamilia nyererei; assembly: GCF_000239375.1. Lineage (NCBI taxonomy): Eukaryota > Metazoa > Chordata > Actinopteri > Cichliformes > Cichlidae > Pundamilia > Pundamilia nyererei. Next base: position 800,882 of record NW_005187500.1, read on the forward strand.
TTTTTTTGAAGGAAACAATTTAATTCTAATTCTTGTTGCTGGTGTTCATGCATGGAGCCTTCTATGATTGAAAAAGCACCTACATTTTAGGACTTAATAATGCACAATTTTTCTTTAGAAGAATAAAGTAACAAAAGTGCCGTCTTCTGTTTCATTTTTGTTTTGTTCGTTTTATAAACGTGTCACTGCTGTTCGATGTCTCTGAACGTGAACACACAGATGATTTTCATGTGAAATACACAAAACTTCTGCTCCAGTTTTTATCATTACATGATGACAAGCTGATGGACAAATCTGTCATTTTATTGTTCACATGTTAAAGCTGATTATTTGAATAAAATACAACAACTTGAGGTATTTTATAGTTTAATGAGCTGAATTATTGCTGACATGCAGTTTTACTCATATTTTTACTAAATAAAGGTGACCAGAAAATGTAGACATGGCCAACAGTTTTAATGAGCATTTTCTACTCGATATAATAAATTGACAGGAGCTTTTAATGTAACACTGAGACTCATAAAAAAGTGTATTAGGTCGTTTTTTGTTTTTTTTTATTACATTATTTGCTCATTGTTCGAGGCCTCAGTGCTTCTGAGTTTTCTTTTACTCTTCACTGCTCGCAGAATTTCAGCAAAGCTGCTGCTAAAGTTTGTTCAGGCTCATTCTTTGCCACATTTAATCCTTTTGCTGTTTTTCGCCAATTTAACTCATTTAAACATCTCTAAATGCAACTTTCACAACTTTGGCTAACATGTATATAATTCATGCACAGGTGACACAAATCTTTCATTTATTTTAGGTATCAGAAGGTCATTAATCTTCTACACTTGTTGCCCACACTCACACACACTCACAGGTAAATTACAAACACACTTACAGTAGGAATTCTTAAATCCAACAATTTCTCAGCACCTTGTGTCGGAAAGTGAAAATATATTCCCCAAAAAACACAAAGTCACTTGATATTTAATGGGAAGACGAAGAGAGCGTCCTCACTCTGGCATTAAATTCTTGTTGTAGACTGAAGCTTTGAGTTCTTTGTTGGTGGATTTGCCCTGGCTCATGACTCAGTGTTGCTCATCGTGTAGGAGATGATTCGCCCGCCATTTCTGAAAACTGTTTCTTTCCTTTGTTCTTGCGTGTTTACTTTTATTTGCTTTTAACTCCTGTGTTTTCTAGTTGTTGTGCTCAGATTCAGCGTCTCAACCAGGTTTTATATTTTAAATAAGTTTGGTAAGAGTGTGTGTGTGTGTGTGTGTGTGTGTGTGTGTGTGTGTGTGTGTGTGTGTGTGTGTGTGTGTGTGTGTGTGTGTGTGTGTGTGAGAGA
>NW_005187500.1:802874-839028 GCF_000239375.1 Pundamilia nyererei
GTGTGTGTGTGTGTGTGTGTGTGTGTGTGTGTGTGTGTGTGTGTGACAAAGAGAGAGGGAAGGGGGTTCAGTAGTATCTTGTAGTTGGTGGCTAAACCTTGTAAAGGGTTTTCCTAATATGGGCCGTCTTACTGGAGTTCCCTCCCCCTGTGGGCCATCCCCCAGGTCTCAGCCAGTGATGACACAGCGTGGGTACGACTCACTTCCTCATTAATTGGCTGAAACCAGTTCTTACAGGAACCGCCTGTGATAAATGTGAGAGTTCTGAGAAGTCATTCATTTCTCCTCGCTGCAGCGGCAGAGGAGGCACTGCAGGGGAGTTGAACGAGTTCACCGATGTGTGTGTGTGAGCGAGAGGAGGGGAAGTGTGTGTGTGAGGAGAGAGACAGCGGAGTGGGAGAATGTGGGTGACTACTGCTGCCGCAGCTGCCGACTGCGAGCCGGCCAACTTTACTTCAGCTGTTTTAATCTGGTTCTTTTTTCCTTTTGTTTTGATTTTTACAATTTTCAGTTTGTTTCCGAGTGCTGCTGTTTTTGGGGGTTTTTATTTTGTTTTTACAGCTGTGGTAGTCTGTTTTTCTGTGTGTGGGGGGGGATGAGCAATGAAGGGATCGCACTCGCTGCTCTCCGTCTTTCTCTCTTCTCGGAGAGAGGAAGCAGGCGAGGCCGACACTGTACAGGAGACAGGACAGCGTGCCTCCCTTTGTTGCTGCCCTTGGGCTGGTGAGTAACAATGATGTGATGTGATTTGTGCCCCGCAACCCCACCCCCTCCCTGTTCTTTCCCCAATGCATCCCCCCTCCACCCTCTACCTCTGTCTTTCTCTCTCTACACCCCCCTCCCCCCACTCTTTTTCCTCCTCCTCCTCCACCAACACCACCAACCCCCACACCCCTGTTGGTGGAAACAGATCTGTTCCACTGCTGGGTGCGGCACTGCAGAAGCCCTTCAGGGAGTACTTGGAGGCCCAGAAGGCCAAGCTGCACCATCTCACTGGAGAGGGGATCCCAGCTGTAAGTACAAGGGGCCTCAGTGCCCAGCTTCTATTCATTCATGTTTGCAGCCTAACAAAAAGTGGAACGCACCCCACTTTCTCCAACCTTTTTTGTTCCCTTTCCCCCCACTTATGCCTAACCCATTTTCTCTAATGGGCGCACCTGTTTTACTTGACTTTTTATTCGTTTAAAAAATCATTATTTCATAATCCAAAGTTGTGTGTGCATTGTAATCTGTAGAAATGACACGGGCCTGTTTAGGGCTAGAATGACAAAGTAGCTTAGGGCGGGCTGGGCGGGCTTGAGTTCAGGGAGGAGAAAGAGGGGGGAGAGGGGCCAGTTTGGGGTCTGGCTTCACTTGCTGTATTGAAGTGTACTACTGTAGCACTGCTGACTCATGCTCGATCTTACCAATTGGGAGAGTGCGTCCGAGCGTGGTCCCTCCCCTATGTGTCACACACAAACACTTGCACTCAGTGCCCCGCCTGAACCCGGCACTGACTGTGGAGCGGGGCGCCCACCCCCTCCGCTAGTGACAATCCATCAAAACCCCCATCTGGGGGAAAAAAGAGCCAGTTGTAGCTTATTTGTCTTTGAAAACTTTGTTCCTCCGGCTCTTTATTTCCCACTTTTCTCCCGTTCTGTGTGATTCAAGTGATTGAGTGAAAATATTTTTCCTTTGAATTCTAGGAAGGAGGAGGAAAGGATCGACGTTGAGTTGCACAAGGACAGATTAAGGCATTTCTAGAACAATGTTCCTTTTTTCTTGTAACTTGAGCCTTCAGCAGTTACAGGGTAGAAACGAGGCAATTTAGCTTGGTGGAGGCAGGCTGCAGGCTGGGGTCAGCGGGGGCGTTAAGAGGGAGGACGGTGGGGGCTGCCGCGTGTTTTATTACCCCCGATCTCTATCTGTCCTGCACATGGAGCTGGATCCCCACCTAGCCTACAGCATCAGGAGCAGAAGGGAGAGCAGTGTGTGGGGCAAAGAGGGGCTTGTTCTGGAGCTTTCTGACAGAGCTCCTCTCTCTTCTGTTCTCTCTGTGGTTCCTGGCAGGAGGAGAGCTGGCTGTCGTGGCTCTTTGAGAAGGTTGTGGTCATCATGGTATGCTTCTTTGTCTGCTCCATTGTCAACTCCATGGCTCAGAGCTACGCCAAGCGCAAACGGCAGGAGAAGTATTCGGAGAGCAAGGCGGAGTGAAGGCCGGCTCGAGATCAAATCGGTCCATCACCTCCAGGCTGCTACCACTCCTTCCCTCCTATCTGCTCTTCCTCCTGGCTGATCCCCCGCTGTGTATTTAGGGAAATATGAGCCCCATCTGGTTTCTCTCTTGTGGTATTAGCGACTTGGACTTCTATTTGCTTGTTTTTAAAAGCTTTGCATTTGGTAGGTGTTTGCTGGGCTGCATGTGAGCGCGTGGAAACTGCATCAATGTTGGTGCTTTTAGGAGCTCCACGTGATAATTCTCCCCAGTAGGCCTTAAGCTGCACTGTTTATTCCACTGGTGTTTATTCCACTGGATTTGTCTAATCTGAATAAGCTAGCATCGTTGCAATGGTATCTTATAAAACCAGCACAGAGTTTGTTGTTTTATTTGGTTAAGAAACAATGACTTATTGTGTATCTCTGCCAGCCTCGTAGGAATCCTGTATTTATGCTGGACTGTAGCTCGGTGTCAGGCAATGCTAACTCTTCTTATTTCTAAATATTGTTGAGCTCCAAGTTAATTGTAGTAGAGATGTTAATAGATGGTTCCAGTTGTAAATGGTGCTTTGGACAACTACTTCTTTTGTGTGTACAGTAAAGCGCTCTGTAGTACTTTTGGAGAGAAATGATAAATCAGCCATGAATCACCCGCTGGTCCCTTTGTCTGCCCTTATTGTTCTGCTTCCAGGAAGAGAGCGCATGACTCAGCCCGGGGCTACTTTACCAGATGCAGCCGTATATTGAATCAGATCTACAACTGTGCGCGTGCCTGTGTGTGAGACTGAGAGCAAGACGGAGATAGTAGGTCGTGTTGGCATGGCTGCCACATTTGTTGCTCTCCTTTTGTGTTTTTTTCTTTTATGGATTAAAGCAGACTGCGCTCCACTCGCAGCCGGGGAGTCGGAGCGATAGCCGCCGATCCCTCACACTTAGAGACGATCTCTGTTATGATGTCAGATGTTCTTCTTTGTCTTCTTTTTTAAAGCCCTCTTCTCCCGCACGAGGACGCCAGGCTCGTGTTTGATATTACCCGAGCAGCTCTTAAAGCAAAAGCGCTTCCATCACAATTTTCTCTTTCTTTCTTTTTTTACTCGCTGGATAACGACAGTTGGCTCTCGGTGTCCGCGGTATCTTCCTTTTTTCAGTAATTGCCAGTGAAATGTGCGATTTCTTCTCTGTACCGCTGTTGTGCTACGCTGGACTGAGCGCAGCGGGTGCTAGAGCAGGCACAAGCAGCGGGGAAAAAAACCTCAAGTGCACAGTGAAAAGCGTCTGTGCCGTTACCTCAGCTGAACCCTCGAATGAACTCGTTGCACTGCCCGAGTCACGGAGCCAGGAGACGAATCACTCGAGTAGATTCGAAACAGAGGGGCACTGTTGAGCGAGCTGAAGCCTGCGCTCTGCACCGGCTCCAGTCAGAACATTCACATCTCCTCCTTTCTCCTGTCGTGGTAAGTAGCATTAGGGCTCTTTCTCTTTTCCTTTTTTTTCTCCCCCCCCCTTTCATTGTTGTCGTTCTGTACATGCATACGTCTCAGGCATGTCCGTCACACTCTCGGCCTGTCAGATAGCTTATCAGACTGGTGTTGGCTGTTAAGATTGCAAGGCGACAACAGTCTGTAGGCTGTCTGACATTTCGGGCTCTTTCATCTGACCAGCATCCTGTTTTGTCCTCCTTCTGTTATTGTCATTGTTTCAGTTAGCATCAGTTCCCATTTAGGTGTGTGCCACGATGTCACTTCCCTTTATCCCAACCGCTTGTGAAACGTCGGCGATACGGGTCTGTTATTTATTTCCTCCGTGCTGACGTCTGTGAGGGTTTTTCTGTCGGTCTGTGTGAGGAACTGTGAATTCACATGTTTGCAAATGCACACGTAATGATGTCAGCGATGTACTTCTATGTGCACGTCTGTGTGAGTGTGAGAGTTGGCTCTTTCCTCTTGAATTTCCAGAGAATCCAGACAGCTTATTGCAACACATCATATTGTGACACTCGGTGCTAGGTATGGTACACGCAGTGCTTACCCAGCTTTCCTTCCCTTTCACACTTCCCTGTTCTGTTTTACTGAGAACTTTCTTCTGTTGCTCAACATGTACTTTTTCTTTTGTGCCGAGCTGCATTTTATTGGAACAGCTCTTTGAGGGGGTGTTTTTTTGTTTTGTTTTTTCCAACAGCCACACATCGGTAATTACACAAAGCTGAAAATCATTGCTTGACCAGTGAATGCTTGTGCTGCACAGACACATTTTATTTTAGGTTCGTCTTTTTCGAGAATAGAGCAAAAGCTGCAAACGTACTCCCGGTGAAGCAAAATCACGCTGGAATGGCTCGCTGGCTTAAAAAGTGCTTTTCTTGGCACATTCAGGACGTCCTGTTCCATAAGGGAGCCCCCTTTTGGCAAATACAGTGTGCGTGTGCATGTTTGTCTAGAAATGCTGTTTATATTTCTACGTGGAAGTGCCTGTATTTCTTGTTGAATATGTCTGTACCTGTGCTATTTTTAAAGGTGTACACACTGTTTTTTATTCTACTTTTTCTAAATAAAGTCTATTAAAAGGAGGATTTGTATTCGGTTCATTATTCGATAAGTCTCGACTGCCCAGGTTGGCGTTTACCTTCAGGCCTCCGAAGAATCTCACGTGTCAGCCAAGAAACTGGGACTGGGAGGATACAGAGTCCATCACAACTCCGATTTCCACGTCTGATGTTTCAGATCCAAACTGTTATCACATTACTGATTTGCCCTCTACACTGACATCATCTCCATTTCAGATTCCAAGCTAAGCTTTTGCTGAGTTTGGGCTCTCGTCACAAATGAAGTCTACTTAATCTGAACAGCCTCTCCATGAAGTAGTAAAATAATACTGCATCAGTTTTAAATTATTATTAACACTCATAACCCTATACTGCATACTAAATACATTATACCCTGTGCTTTGGAACAGACAGCTGCAGGATTTTAAAGCGATAAATAATATTTATGAAATGTCACATGACTTCTGTGTGGTTATGAAAAAATAAGAACCCAGTGTTGGTGGGTGTGTTTGAACACAGCGTGATCTTGTGTCCTGAGGTCAGGCGTGTGACCTGTGCCGAGTCCTGTCCCGTTCCCAGAGCAGCCACACCCAGAGCACCATGAAGATGACTATTTCCACCCACCCCACCCTTCCCCTGGGCTCTGTCTGAAAACCTAACATGCAAATCGTGCCTGTCTAAACAGGTTGGGGGACTGATAGTTAAGCAGTGACACTGCTTTTGTCCTCTCGCTGGTCTCCCCATATGCTGTATAAACTACATTACAGTTGAATCTGGTGGCGCTGCTTCTTTCCAGCACCCTCCTGCCTGCCTATGGCTCGCCACCCCCTCGCTGTCTCTAGCTCTCCAGTTTGTGCCCCTCCTTTCAGCACGCTGAACACCCAGGGATGCTGAAATATCACTGACTTCATCCAACACCCGCCCACCCGCAAGCCCACTCTGCATTTGGTTATCCACTTAGTTCCTTTCACATTCTGTCTCATTACATTATGCTGACAATGTGGATTTCTTTTCATTCTTTCTTTCTTTTTCTAATTCAGACTCACATTAAGGTCCTTCGTTTTTGTCAGCAGCGGTCACGGGATCGTGTCAGACCACAGTGGAGTGAGCAGGCGGACCAAATGGTACAAAGATGCCTTGCAAAGAAAAGTCACCCCGTTAAAACATGGAAAAGCCGAACGGGCTCCAAACCCTATCGTCAGATCGCAAGAGAAGGATTTAGTGACATAATGCCCTGTTTAGGACGACAGCTGTGCTACAATATGCCGTTTATAGACAGAATGTGATGTCAAACTTAAACCTGGAGAAGATGTGCCCTTCCTGCCAGGAAGTAGGAGACATCCTGTGTTCGATAGTTAACTGTTTTAATTTAATACTTTTAATAATTGAGATGATTTTTCTTTTTTCTTTTTTTTGGACATAAATTATTATTCAGTGCAGAGTATTTTACATCTCACAGATAAGCATGTTGATGATGTTTGGCAATATTAGATTACAAAAATATAAATGTTACTATGCGGAGCGTAAATAATACGCAGGTTCGGTGTTGGATATATGAAGTTTTAAACTAAATAAATATTAGCATACATATTAATACAGCTACATTTAAACAAAATGCAACAGGACTCATTTGCAGACCTTGTGCCTGCTTACACACACACAGAAATGCAAATGTAGAAACAAAAGACACACAGCAACCACCCAAACGTTTTCATTGTCCAACTTTCAGAAGCCTCGGTGGTCTGACTGCACCAGCATATTCATTTCGAGGACTGACCAGTTCAACACCGTCTCCTTAACCCTGCCGTACACGTTTCTAAAGGCCTTTGTTGTGCTTTGGTATGCCAGGATCAAACGGGCTTATCAGCAGCTTCAGACTCCTCATAATTCACTCAGAGGAGAGATATGGGCCTCGACTGGTCGAGGCGGAGCGTCTAGCTGAAGTATCAACACTTGCTCGGCTGGCCCCTGGTGTTAATGATTTACAATTACCTAAATAAAATGGCTCAAACAATTACCACGTGATGATGTATTGTTTCTCAGATTGAACAAAACACATCTCCGTGCCCCGAGCTGAACCTAAATCATGTGTGGGTATTTTAACAGAGCATAATTTGGCAGAAGCGTCTGCTTTTCCTGCCCACACAGTGCCAACGGAGCAGACAGCCTAATGGCTGACGCCAGGTGGCCACCGTGACGAAACACACATCCTCTGCTCTTCCGCCTGCCTTTTCCTCAAGCCTTTCAAACCTCAGGACGGACTTCAAGTCAGTGCAACGTTTTAAAAGGATCTGAACTTTTATATTGCGCGCTCTCTACTTATATGCAAGTAAAAAGTAAAGAATAAACTTTCTTTTTATTACTCTGTTAAAGGATCTTCAGAGCAATTTGTCACTGATCAGGTTTTGTGTACCACTGTGCCAAGGCTGCTCTCGCAAATGTGCCTACTGTGGTAAGAGGACAGAGAGGACTCGTAGTAAACCTGCATGAATGGCTCGTCACGTTTTTCACAGTTTGTCCTACCTTCATGTCCCAGGAATTCTGCCAAGGAAACTGCGTCATTCAGGTGTGGCATACGTACAAAGCGGACGTGAGCGCCGTGTTAAGATTAGGAAACACAATAAGGCAGAGCATGCCTGAGAGTAGAATGGGCGTAAAATCGCCGAAATGTACCACACAGCCCAGCACACACTGTTCGAAACTGCACACCCCCTTTGATGCGAGTATCACTGAGTCAACCTTTGGAATGCCGGAAATCTGACGGCACGGACTCTCCTCCGCACGGGGTTTGATCCGAGGGCTGCTTAAGCTCAGCTTTACGCGTACGTGCAGGTGTCTGTCATGACATGATGCCATCTAAGGAATATTACAGGAATGCCTCACAGTGCCTTCCGAACATACCATTCATGCTGTCCTTTTTCATTTCAAATTAGGCAACGCTGGAAAAGAACCAGAAAAACCGCCAGTAGCTGATTTTGAAGAAAGTGCTGTAGGGTGAGGCGACACGTTCACTTACTGGGACGGTAACGATCCTGGATGGGTTTATCAGAACCACCTTTACTGGTGGCGCTACAGAGGAGGTCAACAGTCCTGGATGTCAGCAGGATTACCTCCTCACTATGGCACTGCTGTCAGGGCCTGTGTGCAGGCTGCTGTGTGCATTACAGGCAGAAAGCCCGCCTGCTGTGAAAGACTGTTCTGTCAGAGGCTTTTGTTCAAATCTAAAGATTGGTTTAACATGTTACACACTAGCTACTGTTGGCAATTTAAAAAGGAGCTTCTGTTGATGTGTCAGGAGCCAAAAACATGTGACACCACAGCCCCGCTGCCTAGATTTTGACATTAAAATCACGATATTACTCTCTAAAACCTAAACTCTCATCTTTTGTGCCATTCTGCTCAGAGCTAATTTTAGTCTTGCCCTCATTCTCTGTATGTGGCCTCTTTACGCATGCGATGTGGTTATATGAATCGTGCCCATGCTGCAATCAACCACACACAGCAAACTAAACCGGACACACACACATGCCAGACTCCACCACTCCAATGTGCTGTGTGCCCACATTCATGTAGATCTCTCAGCGATATTCCACTAGAATAGCTTTCCGTGGCCTGTCTGCCAGTCTCACCTCCAGATGCTTTCCTCTTGGGTTCCTTCGTAGTTTCAACACTGAGCCCCGCACTATTTATCACTATAACTCCCCTTTATCTCTGAACAAGGACCATGGAGCTTAACTTTAGGCGGTCTAGTTAATAAATTTGACAGGAAGTTCTCAATTATTTGCTTATGCCAGTGTTTGACTGTAGTCTATCTTGTAATACAATCAGTATCTTGGGGGAAATTACATTTCTTCAAGGAAATTAAACATTTATCGTCTGACTACTTTTTGCATGTTCCACCAAATATTTGGTCTGTGGGAGCCCATTGTTAGGTTAGCAAAAACACTTCTGATTACAAAATGCCAAATTTTGGGTTGGATTTTATTTTTTTGGGAGGGTAGAAATAATCTTGCATAAAGCCTCCACATTTGCAATAAAAACCTATTTGTTTATAATAAAAATGCTAATATTTCAAATTAGCCATCTCTAAATTGCTTTTTTGTTTGTTTTCATCCTGATGAATCACAAAAATAACATTTAAATATAGTTTATCTTGATTTTAATTTCAAAGAAGGAACAAAAAAGCCCCATTTTGATTGCAGTTATCAGCAGGTACTATACAGTTACAGGGGAATGCCTGCCATTATAATAAGAAGTCTTTAAAGGGCAACTGTTAGTTAAATTAGTATTGCACTGGTGTTTTTGGCTTCTATGACTCTGACTTTCATCAGCGACGGCGCTAACCTGACGCAAACACTGTGCTTGAACCCACACTAGTGGCTGGTGGCCCTTTGCTTTGCTGCAGGTGCGCAGATGCATAGATAGCTGACTTTTCAACGTTCACTTTGCAGTCTGTACTTTCTTTTGGAAAATAAACTTCCCCACCCTCTTTTGTGCGTCAGTGTGTCGGTTTTGCTGTCACCTTTTCACACAGCTTAGTCACAATATGAAAAATTGGCGTCAATGACAGGGCTACTGCCTGGTTATAGGGGAACACCTGCCATTTAAACGAGAATCAGAAAAACGACACAGTTTTCTCGTGTTGCAGCCGTTTATTGTTCACATAAAACACATTCAGACTGGAGCAGAGCCCCCGCCCCCCTCGAGCTTCTCAGTAAACCACAGGTGTATGCATTCAGCAAAAAAAGAAAAATGAAGACGCTGACAGCTTTAACCTTCAGCTTTTAAATTAATGGCCTTCCATATTGACAAAGTCCAAACACGAGAGCACAACCCAGTCAGTTGATATGCTAAGTGATTTTGAACAAACACAATCCCGACCTCAAGTCACCACGCAGACCCACAACAGAGCGCCGTGACTTTCTACCAGTGTCTCTTCTGTTCTTTTGTAAACATAAACAAAGCTAAACAATAGAGAGAACACACACACAGAAATCCTATTTTGTTACCCGGTGCAGCTGGTTTTGATCACTGGGTAAAGCAAAACAAACTATCAGATGGATTTGAGGCAGCGCTCAGAGTAACGCTACCCTGCGAGGGGCATTTCCTCAGCCCCGCAAACCGCTCCGGCAAATAAAAGAAGGCTGACCTTGTGGCTCCTAAAGTGAAAGACATGCTGGGAATTTCGTCTGTAATCATTGTCACTTTTCCTGTACTATGCAGGAGGTCACGCATAGTTAAGCGTTCAAAGACGCACTGTCTTGCAAGAGGGAGCACATTTATGCTAACTGCTTTCACTTTGTCTGAGCAAAAGTGACCGACTGATATAAAGTGTATATTTTTAGCCCTTTATCAGAGAAATAGGTTGAAAATCCACTTTTACCATCCACTGTTTAATTTGCGATATGTGATCCTAATAGTTTTGCTGTCACAGCAGATGCATGTGGGTGGATTCACTTTCAGTCTTCCCTTTCTTATTGTGCAGAAAGCTGTAAGTGCACCGTTTGACACTGGAGCGACTTTTTCCTGTCTTCACCTCATATTTAACACTGGGAAAGTAATTATGAGCCAATACAGGATACAGAACATACATTAAAGAGGCAGATGTTTTCCTCTACCCTGTAGTGCTAATTATTCTATTAGACTGTTGTGGTGTGGGTTTCCCAGTTGTACAGCTACTGGTTGTAGAACTTCTCTTGACTAAACTAAAAGCAAATGGCGCTTTCCTTACGCTGTTCAAATCACCCAAAACTCAGCAGCAGTGTCTCTTTCTGCTAATAAAAATGAACTTTTCCTGAGCCCTTTTAGGCAGGAACTGTTTTTTTTAAACCAAACTACACCTGTCAACCACATTACCACAAAGGAGGAAGTGTGCATCTACCTGTGACGGTGTGACAGAGTGCAAACTCTGGTATTGTTCCTCTCAGCTGGCTGAAGGCACCTGTTGGTTGGCCAGTGTAAAAAGGAGAAAGAAAATAGTTCCCACATAATACTTCTCACAAAGTTTGGGTTTTTCTTTACCTATTCATGTGGTTCTGTCATATCCCAGAAAAGGAAGACGTCTCTACAGCTGATATCTCCCAAACCAGGTTGTTCACACCAAAGTATTTTTCATAGATAGTCAGGGTGAAAACACAACAGATGAACTGTCTCTTTAAGAGTGAATCTGTGCGGTCCTCAGTAAATCTGATCATTATGGATTTATTGAGCTGTAGTTTTGATACCTGGCTGACACTGAAACAGGTGAAGATAAACACACCACATATTTATGCATTTTACTGTGACAGATCAGACAGGGCTGAATAAACCGCTACGTACTGTTAGCCTTTGCTTCCAAAAATGTTGTCGACATTAAATTTATTTTTTTAACCGCTTCCCCGACACACACACACACACACACACACACACACACACACACACACACACACACACACACACACACACAAAATCCTTTCAAGGACAACATGATGATGACTCACGATGAAGACATGGAACAGTGTGACACTTCTCACCAAAAGGACAAAAGCAGAAGTGTAGTAGGCTTCTAAATACAATGTGAGGAAATAGCAACAAGTTCTCATTCCGCTTCTTTCTACAGGTACCGCAGACATCACAGGGTAGCATGCAAGCTTCTCTCAATATAGCGTCGACAGCATGGCCATAAACGGCCTCAGGCACAGATGCTCGTGTGCTACCTCTGTGTGAGCTAAAACACCACAGGGTTTCCTGTCTGTGTACTCACAACAGGAAGGTACACTTACCTGTACTGCTTTGATATCTCTGTATCAGTGTAGACAAATTCTAGAGGACATCCTGAAGCTCTAAGCCAAAGGCGGCACAACATGTTTCCTCATCAGTACGATACCAAGAAATTCAAATATATATTAGCATTTGGTGCATTTTGTAATGGTTTTGGATTGGATGAAAGCGCGGCAATACAGCATGAATAAACAGGCATTTTTCAGGATGAATGAATGAGGAGAGAAGAAAAAAGGATTGCCTTTTTCTTGCTGCCACCTACTGGTAAGAAAAAAAGGGGGGATTGTATACAAACCCTGATGTGAAATACCTGAAGAAGTCGCAAAGAGCAGAACATGAGCGTCTTATACTTGGGAGCCTTTACAACAGCAGATATTTTGACTCAGACGAGCAATGATGACTCATGTAAAAAACAAGTGTGTCAGTCCGACAGAATGATACTGAATCGTCTGGATGGAAGTCATCATCATCATCATCATCATCATCATCATCATTATTATTCACACCCCTGCCCAAAAACCTGTGCAGGCTAAACACGCGGTGCTGAGCAAGTTTATTAAACCACAGCCCAATGGATGCTTCATGCCCCAGCTGTCCTCAATTAGGAATAATTAATAAAATGACTTTTTAAAAATATTTCTGTATTGGTTAATCCAGGAGTTTGTGCAAACTCATTAATCTAAATGATATTTTTACCTGTTAGCTGTGAACGTTCAAATTTACTGTTATACACAAAAGCTGGTTTTAAATTGGAAAGCATTATGTGTGTGTGTGTGTGTGTGTGTGTGTGTGTGTGACTCTCCAGCCCTTTTTCCTGTGTCAGTCTATTTAAGTGCTTTCTGTGTAGCATTCACATGCATTCGTACTCTGATGGATGCATTGGAGGGCAGCTTGGGGTCAGTTGGCAGACTGGAGCTGGGAGCACACAGGGATCGACCCATAGACCGTCGGTGACCTGCTCTACCCCCTGAGCTATGTCACCAGCTGAGCTACACCACCTGGTGGTCAACCACCACTAGTTTTAGTGCTTGAATTTTATGTTTGGTCAATTTCTGATTTCTCAGAGAAGTCCAGTGTCACTGGACTGCATGACTCATTTACATGATCAGATTATGATGAATATGACTGTCTGTACTGAGAGTTTGGAAAGCAGCAAAAGGAAGATCTGTTAAGTCGAGGACTGCAAATTCTTACAATCTGCTGTTGTGAGTAGGCTAAAATAAAAGAGGAGCTTACATTATACATCTGACCTTTGTTTGATGAATATATAAAGTTAGTGTTAGATTATGACTTGGGTTCGGCATGGAGCACTACTGTGTCACATGACACAATTTCAGATTTTTGTTCTGACCCAAGTCTAAAACTATCATCTATATTTTTGGAAAAAACACAGGAAATGAAATACATTCTCTCATAAACATGTACTATAAATACGTTTTTATGCAAATCTTTAAATACAATTCAAATGTAATTTGCACAGACTGGGAAATAAATCATCCACCTATATTTATTCGTTCATTTATTTATTTTTCTTATTAGTGTGTGTTTGTTTGTTTATGTTGGCACATCTGACCACTTTCCCTCTTTCAGTTACTGGATTTATTTTCCTGATCTGCCGTTACTGGAACTCTTTCCTGATGTTTTCGTCCAGCCTGAGCAGAGTAGTGCCGCCGGCCGACGCTAGAGGCTCTTTTTGTTGCTGCTGTTCGATTCCTGTGTTGTTTTGGTTGGTGAGCCCATGCTTTCTGCTGTAGCCGGTTGTAACGGTGATGGCTCTCACATGAGGTGACGGATCGGGCCTGTGTTTTGTCATTTAACGCCAAGTAAGGTGTCGCGGCCATGGCCGCGGTTTTTGACATCGATTTGGATCAACCGGATGAGAATGTCTCTGACGAAGAATTTGAGGATGGGGTGAGTTGATGCTAACGCTAAGGCTAATGTCCCTGCTGTTAGCCAGTTAGCTAGAACTAAGCAGCTCCGAGGCCTAAGTTGCTAACACCGGTGCCCATGTATCCATTATCGGACACATCATCTTTCACTCTTTTCCCGCGTATTAATGTGCTTTCACATACAACGTTAGCTACACTGAAATTAAACATTACAGTTACATTTTCTGGATTTTACTTAAAGTTTTGGACGATGGATGGCTTAAGTTAAGGTGGCCAGCCCTCAAGTACAAGTAAGGTTATTCTTCAGTTGAAAGTGTACAAGCAGAGAAGATATCAACGCCAGAGGGTAAAGAAATCAAAAATAAGGTAAAATGTCAGGTTAGAAATAAAGCATAACGAAAGCTAAACAATAGCAATTGACGGTGTAGTAGCTAGGGCGTAAGGGGTTGTCCGATTATGGAGCTATGAGCGGCAACGCTATTAATCGGTATTTTCGGAGGGATGCTCTTATTGCCGTGTAACTAGCTACATTAGCTGCACATGAATGCTATATCTGCGGTTTGTTAGCTACTTTAATTTAATCAGTAGTGTATCCCTTTCTGACCGTTTTTTAGAAAATAATAATAATACAAATAAATTATACTCCAGCCGACCAACAACAGGCTGAAATGCTACCGGTGCTAGCATCACTGCAGGTAAGAGGATCACACTTTTGCTAGCCTTCCCACCGCGGCGTAACGTTAACGCGAGGCTACGAGTCTGCTGTCGTCGCTGCGTTCCTGGTTATCAGTTTCGTTTAAAACTGATAGTGTTAGACATACAGCACGTCCCTGCTTAACTGTATTGGTTAGCCGTGAGGCTGTCCTAACTTTGAGTGAACTAGGCTAATAAAAATATATCGCTAGAAAATGAAAAAGTCTGTAATGTACCTCCGATTGATTCAGACTCCCTAGTAAAGAACAGTTCTCCCTCGCATTCCTGTGTGCCTAAATGTTGTGTCCCGGTGTCCCCTTTTGTTTCCAGGGGCAGCTCAGTGAGTACATGGAGCAGTGCAGTAGCTTTGATTTGTGAGTATAAGCCATGTTGTGATTCACTGTGTTTCGAAAAAGGGAACAAACCATTTTTCTTAATTGGATGCGTGGGAGTCAACATTTCAGGATCTGGGAAAAACCTAAATCCCGTCGTAGCTGTTTTTAAATTGGTAAAAGAACTAACCAATTTTAAGCGAACTTGATTGTACTTCTGAGCCATAAGAAATTTGCAACTAAACTTAATGGAAAACTAACATACGTTATGTAGTGCCAGACCATAACAACCCTCTGTAGCAGGGTTGTTTTGTTTTCTAATGCTGGGTTGCCCATTAAAGTGAACTGAAACCTGGTAGCTTTGAGACCTGTGGTGCTGTGTGAAGCAGCATTTAGCAGGTAAAACAATCATTGTAATCTGTGATAATCCTGTTTGGCTTCTTTGTTCTCACTTGGAAATATCTGAGGGATCTTTGTGTGAAAGTGCTTTAGCAGTGGGCACTGATCTCACTCAGCCAGTCCCCCCACCCCAAACAAAATACATAAAAATAAATAAATAAAATAAAACTAGCATCAGAAAAAGTCCAGCCATTACCCAATGTTGTCACGGTGCTCAAAGTGTTTGTGGCACTCATCCTAAAATGCTAACAGTGTTGTGCAAAATATTCTGAACCTGTGTTTCATCTTTACTTTCTTATCTTCTTTATTTATTTTTTTGCTTTGTTTTGCCAGTAACATGGATGACTGTGAGAAGTTTGAAATTTCAGAGAACAGCGTGAACAAAGGAACAGAGCAGATCAGGCCCGAATGCTTTGAGCTGCTGAAAGTTTTGGGAAAAGGTGGCTATGGGAAGGTGAGGACTCAAGACTCTCAAATCGACATTTCTCTCTGACACGTTTTCCCTCCTCCTTTTATTGACCCCTCTTGACTTGAAAGTTAGGGTTTGAAAAGGCTTAACTTACATCTTCATATTCGCATGCATTTGATGCAGCGTTAATTTAAAAACAAAAACAACCCTTTGTTTTTAAAATCGTGTAAAATGCAACTTATATTTCTTAGCCTGGGACCTGGTGTCAGTATGTGTGGGAGGCATTGCAGATGTCTTGAAATTCCAGTGGGTGGAATGGGAAATTTGGCAATAGTTTACAGTGTCATTGTTGTTTATCAACAGCCCTCCAATTCCCACAAATATCTAGCAATATTTTTCCTGTGGTAGGAAGAAAGAAATCCTGTTTCACCTTTACCGTAAGCTCTTGAAGCAAAGAAGTAGAAGCCTTTCTTTGCATAGACATGAAGCATCAAAGTAATCCGTCTGCAGCTGCTTGTATCAAATCTTAGGACAAATGGAGATTTTAAAGATGAGTGCACATTGTAGGTTCTGCCTTATTTTTGTGGATGTAGAGCTCTGGAACTTCCCTGATGTTTCGTTGCTAAACTTGACAATGACAGAGCACATTAGTTATTTTGGAAACATTTTTCACTCAGCAAGCAGATGCATGACTTGCTCTGTCTGAAGTGGTTTTGACGGAGATGACAACAAAGTCATTTTCCGTAACTTGGGACTTAGAATTATGAGATAACACAATTGTATTAAGAAAAAAGAAGAAGAAAAATGTAGCACATTGGCAGCTGTTTTGATATCGTCGTCATGTTGCATAATTTGGCAAAAGTTTCTCTGTATTTTTAACTGAGGGTCAGAACTCAAGCCTTTCCTTATACGAAGTAAGAACAGATGATTTTAGTCTTATTTTTTAAGAGTAAAGACAATGATTTTCAAATTCATACCTGAGCGATTGAATTTGTGTCTCGAATGTATAATTTTTCCAATTCAAAATATCTGGACCCCACAGCCAAAGGATAGGTGACGGTAGTTTTTGAAAAGGTGGTATTAAAAAGTCTTAAATAAGCTACAAAAGTCACATGCTTAAGCAATAATGTTAGCTATAAAATCAGCTTATATCTCTCTGGAAGCTGTCAGCCGAAGTTCAAGATATTCAAACTAACATATAGATACAGTCAGTAAGACCCAGAGGCAAGCATTGGCATTACGTTCACCTGCTCTCACTGTGCAGAGTGAGAGCAGCGTTTCATTATGGGTGTTATGACCTTAGCTCCATGCCAGAGTGCGAGGGAGTGCTGCACATATTTGATGTTACATTAAAAAAATCTGTGTTGTATCACTGCTGCTCGTCTTTCAGGAAATGCATTTCTTTCTTTGTGCGCTTTAGTCTTAGATAAAATTTGATGAACCTTGTAGCACTCCTCCTTAAATGTCTTTATACAAATGTAAATTATTTTTGCAGGTGTTCCAGGTTCGGAAGGTATCGGGTGCCACCTCTGGGAAGATATTTGCTATGAAGGTTTTAAAGAAGGTGAGTAAATCTGCTTGCATGTAATCGAGTCGGGTTCATTCGTAGAAACTGGCCCGTGTCTGAATACACAATCAGTCTGGTGTTGCAGAGTTGATGTCCGAGTTCTCCGTATCAATAGCTACGAGCCGGAGCAGGTGATCTGAATATGATATCCTCTTACGCTGAGCTACGAAGCCAGAAGGACAAACCAACCTAAAATAATGGCACCAGGCGTTTTTCTCATGACACCTGGTGGGCGATCGTGGCTCAAGAGTTGGGAGTTTGCCTTGTAATCGGAAGGTTGCCGGTTCGAGCCCCGGCTCGGACAGTCTCGGTCGTTGTGTCCTTGGGCAAGACACTTCACCCGTTGCCTACTGGTGGTGGTCAGAGGGCCCGGTGGCGCCAGTGTCCGGCAGCCTCGCCTCTGTCAGTGCGCCCCAGGGTGGCTGTGGCTACAATGTAGCTGCCATCACCAGTGTGTGAATGTGTGGATGACTGGATATGTAAAGCGCTTTGGGGTCCTTAGGGACTAGTAAAGCACTATATAAATACAGGCCATTTACCATTTACCATTTACCTCAGAGCTGCTGCTTCTGTTCAGCTTGCCTCCTCTCTGCTGTCGACACAGAGCTCATGTCTGGCTCTCCTTGAAAAACCAGCTCATATTCCCCGAAGCCTGAGGTTTCGCTTAATGACTGTTTATTAGCTTAATGAGACTTAGCTGTAGCTACCATCTTGGCGTCCCGGTTCCCGCTCTGCCTCTGCAGCTGATGTTTTAAAGGTTTCGTGCCAGCTAATGGGGTAAGATTTATTGCCCAAATAGTTTCACACCCCTGCACTGTGCTTTTCTGTCCAGGCCATGATTGTGCGTAACGCAAAGGACACCGCCCACACCAAAGCCGAGAGGAACATATTGGAGGAGGTTAAACATCCGTTCATTGTTGACCTGATCTATGCCTTCCAGACGGGGGGAAAGTTGTACCTCATCCTCGAGTATCTGAGCGGTGAGAAGGAATTCCCAGTCATTCTATCAGTGCAGCTCCTCATTCCCAGTGTGAATACATTTGAACGATGAGTTTTCGTATGTGGTAACTAGGCGGGGAGCTGTTCATGCAGCTGGAAAGAGAGGGAATCTTCATGGAGGACACAGCATGGTGAGTTGGTCTGTTGCTGGTAAAACCTCGATCGTCTTCTTTTTTTGGTTGAGTTCAGTTTACTGCGCTCACAGTAAGCGCAGCTGCAAGCTTTCATTATCACGAACAAAGCCAGTGTCCAATGAAAACAAGGACAAATGTAAATATCATCCCTAAGAATCCTTACGTACCACGTGTGACAAACAAATACATCTGACATGTTGTGCACACACCGTACGCAAACATGAGTAGGTGGAAGTCGGCACTTATTAATATCCACGTTCACCAAAAACAGAGATGACCGTCTGAGTGACACCACTGAGAGGAACGTTATCTACATTCATACAATTTGTTGTTTTTGACCAGACGTGTGAAGTTGTGTGTTTTGTTTGTTCCACACACTAACTCCTGTGACTGTGATGCTGTGATGTTTCACATTAGTCCTTCCTACCAGCTTGCTGAACAGATTGATTTGCTGCTTTATACAGTAGTTGCATCTTTACATTAACTTGCATGTTTGCATATTACATGATCAGCACCATGCATTTAGGATGTTAACCCACAGAAGAGGCATCTTAACACCCAGTGATGTGACTTTATGATTCACATTCAGTCAAAAACAGGTTCTCCAAAATATTTCTAGGAATACAACAAAGAGACAAACAGTAGCTGCTTGTGTTCTGATTGGAGCAGACGGACATATTTAAACTGGAGCCCCAAAAAGCATCACGAGGAAAAACAATCACATCGAGGAAATTGGCACACGGGGGAGTTTAAAGTTTGAGGAACTGACTTCCGTGAAGGGAGGCACGTAGGTGACTCTGTTTCTCAGACACTGAGCTGGAACCGTAGGACTGTTCAGCTGGAGCAGGGACTGAATGCTTGCAGTATGAGTCCTTTTGTCTTATAAACACAGTCTGTAGATGGAGACTCCATGAACCAAAGTGCTGAACAAATAAGGGTAGTAGTGTTCCTAGAATAATGAAAGAGACACTGAGTGCAGAAAGGCACAGGAGTGTAAACATTACATCATAACGTGGGCAAGAAATGTGCGTAAACATAGAAGAGTAACGAGGAAAAATGGATAGAAATGTCAATGCATTCGACTAAATATGGGACCTGCGTTGTGTTTTTCTGTTGACAGTTTCTACCTGGCCGAGATCTCGATGGCGCTGGGTCACCTGCACCAAAAAGGCATCATCTACAGGGACTTAAAACCTGAGAACATCATGCTCAATAACAACGGTACTGAAACACTAGGAGCTGCTTACTAAACGTCCGACCTAGATACATGTCCTTCACCAACTGAGATTTCCTTGCAAATATCTTCTGCTTGTTTTGCATTCAACTATTAAAACACAACCTTGAACCTTCTAACGTGTCCTCTGTACGCATCCACCTTCTAGGACACGTGAAGCTGACGGATTTCGGCCTATGCAAAGAGTCCATCCATGATGGAACAGTCACCCACACCTTCTGCGGCACTATCGAGTACATGTATGGCAAACAGTCTGATGATTTACATACACATCAGCACATTCATGCCTCTGGTTTGACACGCCTTCTCCTCTGCCTCTTCTTCTTCAGGGCTCCAGAGATCCTGATGAGGAGTGGACATAATCGTGCTGTGGACTGGTGGAGTCTGGGAGCACTCATGTACGACATGCTGACAGGAGCAGTAAGTACAAACCAGTCAACGTCTTAATGCCGTAACTAATGCAAGTAACCGGAACCGTTACTCACAGCGTCCTTATCGTGCTGCTCAGCTAATGTTTCCAATCTGCTGCTGTCCCTCAGCCTCCGTTCACCGGTGAAAACCGAAAGAAGACCATAGACAAAATCTTAAAATGTAAACTCAGCCTTCCACCTTACCTCACGCAAGAAGCCAGGGACCTTCTGAAAAAGGTGAGCTGTTAAAGCCTTGCTCCTCCCCACACGCTTCACTGATCTGCTGTCAAAAATACGAATATTTATGTTTTTTCTAGTTGCTGAAAAGAAATGCCTCGTTGCGACTCGGGGGCGGTCCAGGAGATGCAGCTGAAGTCCAGGTAGGCATCGCTTTTCAGATGGAGCTTGAAAAATATGTTTTAAAAAACCACGCAGACACAAAACGGCTGTCATGTTTCCTAGGCCCATACGTTCTTCCGCCTTATAAATTGGGACGAACTCCTTGCTCGCAAAGTAGAGCCTCCATTTAAACCATTTCTGGTGAGTTTGTCTTCCACACAGAGATGTCCTGTGTAATGTGGCCATGAAGGTCATTAACTAACCTGATTACTATTGTATTTTTTTTTTACAGCAATCAGCTGATGATGTCAGCCAGTTTGATTCCAAGTTCACCAGTCAGACTCCAGTGGACAGCCCCGATGACTCCATGCTCAGTGAAAGCGCCAATCAAGTCTTCCTGGTGTGTAACTGGTGCCTCACTCAACGGCCACTTCATTAGTTACACCTTGCAAGTGTTAGTGAACCTTCTGAACTGACTGGTAACTCAACAAGGTGCCGGCCCACATTGACAGGATAGCATCACACAGCTGCTGCGTCCGTGATGCGACTCTCGTTTCGACACGTCCCAAAGTGCTCTGTTGGGTCGAGTCTGGCCAGCCTTCTCCGGCATTAGCAGAGAATGGCTGCTTACTGGATTATTTTCTGTTTTGGACCACTCTCTGTAAACTCTGGAGATGATGGTGTGGGAAAATCCCAGCAGATCAGCGGTTTCTCAGATATACTCGGACCAGCCCATCTGGCACCGGCAACCACATTCGGAGTCACTTAAATCACCTTTCTGCCCCATTCTGAACCTCACACGTCATCTTGACCATGTGTATGAGTTTAGCGTGAATGAGCGAGTTGCTGCGCTGCCATTGGCTGATTAGTTATGTGCACTAATTAGCAGTTGGGACAGGTATACCTGACAGAGTGGTGGGTGAGCGTATAATAATGTTGCAGGGTAAGATCTATGAAAGACGACTCATAACCTGCGTGTCAGTGTTTTGTAGAGTTATGTTCGGTCATCGTTTGTGGTCAGATGATGTGAGGTAGGAAAACGCTAAATATCTGGTGCAAAGCTGATGTTGCTAAACTTACGCAGAGTTTTTAATAGAAAACGGTGCACTGACTGTTTGTGTTGTCTGAAAACATGCAAACAACAGCTAGTTCTGGACATACTGGTTTTTTTTCGTGTTTTGTTTTTGTTCCCCTTTCGACAAGTGGGTCTTACGAGAACCAGTTAATGCGTCCCATCTGGTTTAATCCTGTTGGTTTTCCTGGAAGCTTCACTCACTTTTCCACCGCATTGCATGATATGGTTTACTCAGCATTTCATTGCTCATCATCAGCTGTGGGTTGTTTTTGGAACGATGGTCTTTGAAGTGGGCTGAGATCTTTCTGTTTTTGTCCTCCACCCCTTCCCCAGGGTTTCACATATGTAGCCCCATCTGTGCTTGAAAACGTCAAAGAGAAGTTCTCCTTTGAGCCAAAGGTCCGCTCGCCGCGAAAGTTCCCGGGAAGCCCGAGAACACCTGTGAGGTAACGGCATGTTGTTTTTCTCTGCAGATCTGTCCAATTTCACTGGGCATTTAAAAAATTTCCCAAAACAAGTCTTCATCCTGATGACTCACTCGCTGACCTTGTGAATAGCTTAAAATTTCTTGGCTAACAGTAAGGCATATAAAGTCATTAAAGCTTAAATGAATTGAATAAAAACATGGATAGGGAAGGTGAGGGGTGTTTTGGAGTTGTGGGGGTAATTGTACGCATCCCTTGTACGCAAGGTTTCATGAATAAGAACATTAAATAAAAAAACAACCTTAAAATGATTTATATACAACCTCAGATGAACAACAACACAAAATAATTTGAAGCCAGAATGCAGAATCAGTGGACGGTACTCCCTTACTGCTCCCATTAAAACAGTAATAACCCAGATGCTGCTGATCAAATGCAGTTGACTGATCATCAGTTGAGCACCACCATAAAGGCAGATGTTTTGGCTGGTCTTGAGCATTAATGTGTGTGTTAACACAGTGCCAAGGAGGAACAGTTGCTGCTGCCCATGAGTTTTGAGAGGGTCACAAGACCATTTCCAAATAATTTCAAGTGAATCGTTCTACTGTGGGAACGATTATTCCCAAGCAGGAAATGTTCAGCACAACTGTCATTGTACCCAGGAAAGCCACGTCAGTGCGTGCACTCCCTAAGAGCCACATCTCAGACTCGACAGGGAAAGTTCATAATAGTACAATTAGAAAAAGGCAAAGGTTGCAAGGACAAGGCTCTTTTCTCTAAAGAAGAACACGGCAGCACGGCTTAGATTGCAAAGTCGTATCTGTACACGCCACAAAACCTCTGGAACAATGTTCCTAAATGAAGATGTCTGGCAATAACGCCATAAACCACCGGCCGAGCGTGGTGGTAGAGGGATAATGATCTGGGCTCGTTTTGCAGCAAATGTGGAACTCCTGTGTACCAAAGTATCCTTGAGCCAAATATGCAGCTTTCTATCTGACAGCTAAAGCTTGGCCTAAATGGGTCCTTTCATAGGACACATCAGGGAACCTACATCCAAGTGTCTCAAAAAGAAAACACTAAATGTGGTTTAATGACCCGGTCAAAGTCCAGACCTCTGACTGAAGAGAGCTGGAAGTCTTACTG
Organism: Pundamilia nyererei; assembly: GCF_000239375.1. NCBI lineage: Eukaryota > Metazoa > Chordata > Actinopteri > Cichliformes > Cichlidae > Pundamilia > Pundamilia nyererei. The sequence goes on from NW_005187500.1 coordinate 825,420, forward strand.
AACCGAAGCAACGTTGTTGTGGTGTTGTTTATTCTCAGGTTGTATTTAAATAAACAAGTTTTCTTCGTAAGTCCTGGTGTGTGATGGTGTGCTTTGGTGTACTTTTTCACGACTGTAGCCGTATGGTGCACATAACAGCCTTTGAGCCTAATCAAAGTATGTCACATCTTCTTCCTCAGTCCGGTGAAGTTTGCAGGGGGGGGCAACTGGCACCGGGGACCTTTGATGACTGGCAGCCCGTCTCTGCTTTCACCCAGCAGCTCGATGGACCAGCCCATGGAGGTTTCAGCAGTGGAGCAAATGGACACGAGCGGCAGCGGCTTCACCGAGGCTTCTGCGCCGCTTCCCATCAGGCACCCTTCAGGCATCAGTGTAGGGCCCTACAAGAAGCAGGCGTACCCCATGAACTCCAAGCGGCCCGAACACCTACGAATGAACCTATGACGCTCGGCTCGCCTACGAACGCCGGCCCTCTTTGAGTGTCCCTTCCTTTTCCTTTTGTCCTTTCAAAGAGACTTGTAGGATTTCTTTTTTACTTTGACTGACGCTGTCAACGCCGATCACCAGCTCTTCCAGCAGCGCCTTCCCCTCCTTAACCGCCTGAAACCTCCTGACTTAGCCTGGGCCTTTTTTTTTTTTTTTGTAACTCGCCACAGCTAATCAGCAGTTTATAAATTAGCAGAGCGGTGTGAGAGGTGCTCTTCGACAAACTCTGTTCGAACGTGTGCTGAAAAACACCAGCTGACGAGTGGGCTCAGGTGATTGAGATGTACTCAACTGGCATTACTGTAGGATTTACTGGTGCTCTTTTATCTTCGAGTCTAGGGTAACGTTACTTGTAGTGTTTACGGCGAGTCTACTCCATCACAGTGAGAAAAGGATCTCTAATAAGGAGCGTTTGTTTCTTCCTCATCGTGACATTTTATCTGAACAGTCACTCTGTGAAATTTCGGATCGCGCTGTCAGTCAGTGGATTTATTGGATCATAGTTTCACAGGGTTAGGTCCTTTATATTTAAAGGACAGAGTCAGATCGCCTTCGTCACTAGAGCTGAGAGCAGGTGTAGGTGAGCGCGCCTGAAGGAAAGCAGCTATAAAAAGACAAGTGAAATTTCAGCCAAGTGCATCACTTCCACCACAGTCGATACCAAATGCTGGCACTGCTTTGTGTGACTGGAAGGCTTCCTGCGGGACGCCGATCCAGAAACACTGATCGTTTTCTTTGTGTTGAATGTAAACAGACTCCAAAAGCCTTTGTGTGTCACTTAAATCTCCTGCTCTTATTTTTTAACTCATGCAGTCTCATTGCCACTGGCATGGTTGGAAACCAACAAGCATGTTGACCCAAAATACTCTGAGCCAGATTGGTATCACTGCCTTTTTTACTGACATGGGCTGCATTCATGTCTAAGGTACTGTGAGTGTGCTTTTTGTGCATTGTAACATGGCTTTAAGCGTAAGGGCGTATTAACACACACCTGTGTGAATAGACCATCTATTAAGAGTGCGATGTTTGGGATGTTTGTGCGACGTAAAGCTGCTAGATGAGCCTTTGGAGTCAAGCCATTGAACCCTGTCATCCTAAAAATGACCAAAGGTCGGATTCAGATTCCCATAATGCTAATGAAAGCTAAACGAGTGACTTCTGTTGTTGTTTTTGAAATTGTTCCCTGCAATCCACAAATGCTGACTGTAACGTTTGGCCAAAACGAGCTGAAGCTTTGGGGATTTTTCTGGTAATCATAAAAATGAAAACACAGGAAGTTTGCGCCTTTTTCTACAAATGAACTGTGTAGGAACTTCTTTTGGTTCATGTTTTAGGTTTTACTGACTGAGCCGATGTATTTGGATCATTCCTGTAAAGCAGCTGTGTTTAACAGCCGTCACTCCACTCGCTTACTTTGTTTATATTTATTTCAAGTGCCATTGTGGTTCCACTCCGTTGTCTACACTATGCAAACTATGTATTTATTATGTAGTATTATTCACATAGGGCAGCAGAATGTGTAAAAAGTTGATTTGACTTCTGTTGCAATTATAATCGTGTACAGTGTAATTTTATTTCCATAGAAAGTCTTACAAGAACCTCAGATGCAGCTTTTTTTATGTTTCAAAGGCCCGACGTCTTACAGTATTTATTTCGAGGCATAGTTTCACTTTGAAACCTTTTTTTCTTCATTTTAGACTTTCCTTGCCAAAAACTTGAAGTGTAGTTTTTCTTTTGCAGTGGAAAGATAGATGTTATGATGCAAAAACCAATGGGAATGGCACTGTGCCTTTGCTGACAGAGTACATCATGTATGTACAGTTTGCTGTATATTGTAGTTGTGTGAGTGCGTGTGCGCGTGCAAGGCTGGGATTGATTACCACCGCTGACGTCATGCCTTTCTAGGATGTGTACATCTTTGATCGTGGTCTGAGTGGGAGGTTTGGTGTGACTGTCGTGTCTGAGACACGGTGATGTAAAAGTGGTGCATTTTGCTTCTGTTCAGGTATGTTTAAGGAGCATTTTACACACAGATGTTTGAACCATACTTTATCAAGCTTACTTGATAACATGTCTCGAGTTGAAAAGGATATTTTAGTCACTGGTGACATTTCTGTTGTGTCGATCCTTCACCTGAACTGTATCATGTACATAATGAAGTTGAAATAAAACATAAATGAACAGAGCCTGTCTGAGTCCTGCTGGTGCAACAGAACGTTTCAGCGTATCTCAGTGATAACGTCCAAGTTTTTTCCCATAAACTGGAAGCTGTTCACCAGGGAACTGGTCCCAGTTTGCTCCACAAATCAAGCCAAGAACACTTAACTTAAATGTAGATCTTTAATCAGAGTTCATGGGTCAGAGCGGATAAAAATAACAGTGAAATGATTTTTGTACATAAAATAGATGTTTCTCCCAGTCTTTGGTTTTTACAAAAACGGGGCAACGTCAGCCCTGTAAAAAAATAATTTGTGTAAATCAGTATCACAATCATCTGCAGTCCCCCAAAAAAGCTGAAAGCAAGAAGTTTACTGTGTGCACATTAATGAGCAATTATACCTATGAGTTGTTCCAGAAGGTCAGCTCTGCAGCCTGATTTCAAACTGAACGATACAACTGAAGCAGATGCTTTTATTTGGCGCATTCGTTTGGATGAATCGGAATAGTTGCGATCAGAAATTAGGTAACACTAGACAAGACGGGGATCAGGTGCTGTGTGTAATTCTCTTATGCTCCTATATTCACAAAACATTTTAAAAAAACGTGGAAGTAATGAAATTTTCATTCTCGAGGAAAGTTTCAAAGACTAAAGGTTAGGAAAAGCAACACAAAGCAAAACTACTTAAATCAAAAAAATACTCGAGGGTGAGAAAATAATTTCTGTGAGAAGAAGAAATTCTTTGCTGGAGATTTAACAAGAGAAGCCAGAAACATGCCTATGGTTGTGTACCTTCACTGGCCCCGGCCAGCAAGGAGCCCAGCCTTTAACTGACTAATGAAACAGTGTGTACGACGTTATCTGGCAGTGGGGCTTGACAGCCATGAAAAGTCACATATTACATACAAAATAATACCAGTATCCCACACCTGAACCATTAATAAATCTGCAGGTGTGGAGACGTGGCTCCATCTCTCCACTTGTAGACCTTCTCTGTGATGACTGTGCGGCAGAGGGGGCAGCTCTTCTCCCGGTTGAACCACATAGCGATGCATTCGTCACAGAATATGTGCTGCACAGCGGAGAAGTGAAAGCACATCAACACATTTTACACTCAAAAGTGCCTGAAAAGGGCTACTGAACTTCTTCAAGTTTGTTTTAGCTCCTTCGTCACTCTTTACACCAGCTTTGTCCTGATTGGCCGCCCCTTGCAGACATTTTCCAACAGCAGGTGGGGCGCACTTCTATGCTCAAGACTCCATAAATAGGCGGTTGTAGCTTTTGTAAAGTAAATAAAGCCGATATAAAGGTACCCTAAATTTGCATTCCTCTAACGCAGCGGTGGGCAACTCCAGGCCTCGAGGGCCGGTGTCCTGCAGGTTTTAGACGTGTCCGTGATCCAGCACAGCTGATTTAAACGGCTAAATGACCTCCTCAACATGTCCTGAAGTTCTCCAGAGGCCTGGTAATGAACTAATCATGTGATTCAGGTGTGTTGACCCAGGGTGAGATCTAAACCCTGCAGGACACAGAGTTCCCCACCCCTGGTTTATATACAGTCTATGTCACAGAGCTGTGTGCCTGATATAAAATCTGACAGGGAACATTTGTACACACTCTGACCTCACCATTTAAGTGTTTTACAGAAGCATCGAACACTGAGGCAGCAAATACAGGACTGTACTCAAGTCCTGAGCCACCCCTCATTACTTGATTTTCTATGAACAAGTAAACTTTTTATAGATTCAGCTAAAGAAATGGGAACAAATGTTTTGAGACAGGCCGGCAGCAACAAAGTCCCAACAGAAACCATTTCAGCTGGTTCACTGTCGGGGTGTCTGTCATGTGAAGACTTAACACTGATTCACTGGGCCTTGAGTTTTTATGCTTGAATGACTTAGAGTTCAGCCTTAAATTGCTTAATAAACAAAAGAAATTTAAAAAAAGCATTCCTCTGAAAATGATCAGGTACAAGAACAGGACTGAAGATGAGTAAAAAGCAGCCAGTGTCCAAAGAAAAGTCTGGCTCCTTTGGAGCAAATCATAAAGAAATGAGGGGCGACTCAACACTTTTGTGGCAGCGTACAGCAGGCCCTGGAAGTGTGCACGTGTCGTTTTACCTGACAGAGAAGTGCACGTGGCTCCCTGTACTCTCCCTGACAGATGGGGCAGACATCTCCAGCCTCGTTACACTGACTCCTCGTGGCTGCTGTGCCTGTGCACTGAGAAATAACATGGAAGCACACTTCAATACGGACACTTCAGCACAATCTGCATTTACCTTTAATTCACAATTTAAAGATAAAGCTGTTTAACACTGACCTCGACTCGTAGGAACAGTCTCCCAGTTTTCATTAAAGACGTCCACTGACCATACAATCCTAAAAGCTAAAAGGGAGAGAAAACAACAGTTTTCGATGTAATTGTCAACAGGAAACAGAACCCTTTTAGCATTTATTCTACAAAAATATATAAGCTGTAGGATCACACCTTTAGTATGAGGTAGAGCAAAGCCAACAGGACCCCGAGTGTAAGTCCAGGGGTGCCTTCTGTCTCCTGGTAGGTGACTAGGTAGCGGAACCACAGTGGAACAGGCGCTATAGTCTGGTGGACTTGACCCAGCTCCTCAGTCAACATGAGCCACCGGCCCTGGAGAAATAAACTTAAGCTACTGAACCAGCCCTGCCAACAGGGCTTTGGTTTTCTTCATTAAGTCAACAATGTCGAGAATAAATCTACAAATCAAACCTGAGTTCGATAGGACACCAGTGAAGAGGGCAGCAGCAGAATAAGGCACTTGATTCCCATGCAGAGGAACTTTATTACAAAGTTGGTGACGCCGACTGCCCAGAGTGTCTCCCAGAAACCCAGCCGCTCAATGGTTGGACTGAGCAGGATGAGGCTATGAGGAAGGGTGGCAGTCGGGTTAAACGGCATAATGCTCTTCAACAAATCTGATCACACTCCACTTTTAGGTCGGACACTATATTTCTAGTGATAAGTGAGGTGACACAATGGATCGTGCCTTACCAATGATAAAGTGTCTCTGTGAGAAAGGTGTAGTAAAGCAGTAAGGTGCAGGAGATCAGGAAGAGCAGCAGCCATATGCACTGCAGCTTTGAGTGACGATCCTGCACACAGACAACGTGTCGTATCAGGGACTTAATTAATATTCATAAACGCATCACAAATCAACAGTTTTTCAGCTGCTGACTCACCTGAAGAAAGACTTGAGTTTGAATGTTTTTATTCACATACAGAAAGGTCGTGAAGAGGCCGATCCCAACTGCTAAACCTGGTAAAGGAAGAGAGACACGATGACATGCGTTCTTGTGCTCACAGCTGTGGTGACACTGTTTTCTTCACTCCTGCTTACCCAGAGCATGTTGGATCACCAGCTTAGCGCACAGTATGACCAGGAAAGGAAGACTCTTTTGGAGCCAGCGGAAGAGACAGCGTAGCTCAGAAAGAGAGGCGCTGGGTTCTCCAGAGTCCAGGTCAGGGTCGGGCGGGTCAAGCTCGGGCTCTGAACTGGAAGGGGGCGCCCGATTATGTGCGTGTGAATGCGAGTGGCTGTGGGAGTTGATCCTGCATCTCCTGGATGACGCACCTCCACTGGACTCTCCGGGGCCACCGGTCATGGGTACTCGTACCTCACTGCTCTCAGGGCTGGAGGCAGCAGCACCACCAACAGGTGCCCTGGTGAAAAGCTCTGGCTGCAGAGTTAGGGATAAACCATTTCCCGCATGACCTCCCCGCTCAGTTGAATTAGGCTGCATTACAGTAGGAGACTCCCTCAGTTTCAGTACTCTTCTGGAATCAGTCCTAAGACACAAGAGCCTCGGTCAGAGTGTGTCCCGCTGCAGCTACGATCACGGCCATATTTACGTGTCAACTGACAGAGAGAACCGACGTAAAGACGTTAATAAAGTGTTAAGAAGTAATGAAGGGTTTAGCACTGTTTATGCTAAAACAGCCGAGACTCCTCTCTGACAGTACTGTGGTACTTTGGGGCACGAATGCGACTGGAGATCTGCTTTTTTGGGTTGGCTAAAGTTCACAAAAGTGAATTACTCTGACATTATTTCCATATAACTCATTTCATTATACCAACGTAACTACCGTTAGGTAAACCCCCCAGACATTTTCAAGTAATAGTAATAAAAAAAGGTCCAAAGCAGCTTAGTGACCGCTAACAGGTAAACTGAGCGTTTCCTACACACAGCTAGCCGTTAGCATTAGCAGCTAGCATGTTTCTTCTTAGGCCCCGTTTACGCTTCAGCTCACCTGTCATTCTGGACCCGGAGTTTCATGGTAGGCTCTGGGTCTCCATCTAGAACAAAAGCCGACCCGCCAAACGAAACAAAAACAAAAAAAAACAAAAACAAAAATAAGATGTTAGCTTTTAGGCTAAGCCATAAGCTGCTTGTGCAGACATGACGTTGTTTTACGACTGTACACGTCACGACGTTTTTTTCTAGTTCAGGCGTTTTTTTGGTTTGTTTTTGTTTTGGTAAAATGACGCAACACCTCCACCTACTGGGATGTCCCAGAACTGCAGTCACATGATAGGCATAAAACACACGCATGTGTCGTTATGTAGGCGGCTCAGTTTCCAGAGCAGGTTTTAGTTGCTCACAGAGATTGAGATGGTGAATAAAACGTTTGCAGCTGAACCAGAGGGTTTAGCCCCTGATGTGTCTTTGAGACACTGCATTCCTCTCAGCTCCAGTGTTGCTGCTGATTCTGCTGCTGTAGCCTTGGTATCTCTTCATAATCGGATGTCTTTAAAGCACTTTGCATTTTGTTGTTAGAGCCTGAGTGGTTGCAGTACTCTTTTCCTGATCTCAGCTGCATCACCGATCTGATCACGGATTTTTATCACAGTCACAAGTAGAAAGTCGACCAATATAGAGGTTTATCATTTCATCTTGGCTCATGATCTGGATTTCAGATCACAACGTGGAAGAGTGGATCCAGCAGATTCCAAGCACAGCATCCGAGGTCTCTCTCCAGAAGAATTCAATCCTAGGAACAGCTAAGATAATGTGCAGAACACAGAGATTTTTATAGATATGCAGTAGAATGAAAAGCAATTATCCAGGATTATGGAGCAAATGCAAAAATGTGAGATGAGTGCAACACAAAAGATTACACCGAACAATAAATAGACTGAACATAAACTGTGAATTGTATTTTATTCCCCCAAGCTGTGTTGGATCAAGGACACATCTAAAACCTGCAGGACTGGCTCTTAAATCTTAACTCACGCATCAGTGCAGCCACAACATCAGGCTTCCTTTGCCACCTCTACCTTCATCTAATAGTCAAAATAAAATCACTTTGATCTATTCTCCTGTCCTTCTGTCTGCACCTGTTTGTAGTTCCTGTAACATATGAAGATGAACCCAGGTGCAGTGTAGAACTCATAAAGACACAGGGGGGAAATGTGTGCATGTAAATCAGTTTAATGTAAGATGCCCACTGTGAACAAGGCCAGCCTCTTCGTCTCCTTCTGCCCAGAGGTTCTCATCAACAAAAACAAGGATCTTCTATGATCTGATATGTAACTGCCCAGTTGCAGTTATACGATATCTGTATGTAGCATATCCTGATACATAAGGCAAAGACAGCGTCTTTCAGATATTGGAAAGTACATTAATGAAAAAGGGGGATTTAGAAAGGAAGCACGTGAACTCAACAGTCGCTATGTAACCTACCTGTAAATAGTATATGAGTCTTGGATAGTTATACTCAAGCCACATGTGACTTGAATGGGTGTGCATACGTGCATGCATGCATGCACCAATGCATGTCTGCATTTTTAACAGCTTTTCTGTAAGCTGGTTCATCAGAGCTCTACAGGGCCGTGCTGCGGCTGCACCAACAGCATGAAGACCTACAGCATGATAATACAGGATAGCTTCTGTATAGCTCAATTTGTAGAGTGGTCGCCCCGTGATCGGAAGGTTGGGGGTTTGAATCCACCGAGCCGCTACCCTGAGGTACCCTTGAGCAAGGTACTGTCTCTACACACACACTGCTCCCTGGGTGCTGGATTGGTAGCTGCCCACTGCTTCACTGAGTGAATGGCTTAAATGCAGAGGACAAAATATGCCATATAAGGGCTTTGGAAATAAACATGAACATGCGCTGAAACAGATTGTGATACTGTTAATAATGGTGTGTGTTTTTTATTTTTGGCTCAAACAAGTGTAATAGAACAGACACAAAGTTTCAAACTTTCAAAGTTTTATTTTCGTATGGACAATACAGAAACACTTTCCCTGTACAATGAAATTCTCTGTGTATATGTACACAAGTCCACATTTTTCACTCCTGTTTCAAAATCCTCTGCATTTACACTTTGTGTAATCTGTTTGGCTTTTATTTTGCCAAGTTTTTGAACCTTTGGATCTCTAATTTGATATTCTAATGAGGACTTTAATTTCTCGTGTCTCATCTGTTTGTCTGATGATATTCTTGTTTCTCTGTTACTTTGAAAGGTGTCTTTCTCTCACGTCCAGTGTCGGTTTTACTTCCTTCTCTGTGGTCACAGGTGATCGTCTTCACCTGTGTGGGGCTCAGAAGGACACAAAGAAAAAATGTGTATGTAAATCAGTTTAGGCACAATGACCAATGGTTCTCATTAAGCCCTCGGTGTATAAATAGTCCTGTCTCACGCTTTGTTATTGTCAGATTGTTTGTTATGATCCCCATTTGTATTTGTTACACTTCTGGACTTTGTTCCTGTTCAAAGGTTATCATCAACCTACATAAAGTGGCTCGCCTTTTTTATCCGGTTTTATCCCCATGCTCTGAGTTTGGAGAATAACTATCCAACACTCATAAACTGTGATGCTGAATACAAACACCAAAAAATTTGCTTTCCAGATAGTAATTTAGGCACAACATCTTGCACACACCTCGATTAACAGTCTTCCACCTTTAACATTGTTTAAAAAAATAGATAAAATCACGTTTAAATATACAAATAAATGATGCTGTATACCTGTGTAAAAACTGCAAAACAATTGATATAGATGGAACTTTTGTAAGTGTCAGGGACCAAGCAGTAAGGCATAAAGGACACAGGTGTTTAATTCAAAAAAGGGGTTTGAATGACCCAAAAGTATGAAAAGATATTTAACAAAGACAGAAAAACAGGCAGACCAATAAAAGAGGTCAACTCAATAAACTAAACTCAAGATAACAATTACCAAATCCTCAAGCAAACACAAGACAAACTGACACAGGGGGAACTTAAATACTGGTTTAGCTAAACCGAAGGACGCACCAGGGGGTGTGTCACATGACCAACTAATACAAAACAAACTTGAAACACCCCCCAGGCAATGAAGCATGTGGTATCATCCAATTAGGCTGTTAGTGGTACTTCAGCTCTCACAGCCTTTTGCCAGACAGGAGGAGAAGCCACACCCCCGTAACGCAAGCTAAGATAAAGATTTAGTTTTTCGAAATTTGGGAAATTCTTTTGCAACAGCAATTTATTTATTTATTTACAGTTTTTGTCTGAAGTGCTTTTTTTTAACAAAGCAAGGGATTTTCATTGCATTTCTAAACATACCAGTTTTCTTGAAAATAAAATATTCTAAATTAGCTCTCCAAACAACGAACCTTTTTATTGAGCCATAGCACGAACCACTGCTGTGCGATGATGTGCTTTAACTCTGGAAAGCTCAAAACTTGTAAAATAAAGTTAAACTAAAAGTTACCTTCCAATTTCCACACAGTAAAAACAAAAAACGTCACAGTTATCACAGCATTTCTAAATATGAAGAACTGGAGCGAGAAGTATCGTCAGGAAATTCAAAGAGAGCCACACAGGACAGAACAAGCCTGGCAGAGGTAGGAAGATTTCAAAGACTGGAAAAAAACTAGTGTCAAGATACTGATGACTTAGCGAAGCTGGGAGTTGTAGCCTCGAAGAAGACAGTCACTGGAACCAGGACAGGATTGGTCTGTGAGGTTGCAGAAAAGACAAACACTTATGTAGAAGAGACAACTTCAAGCTGAAGTATGCTAAAGGCAACCCGGAGAAAGAGTATGCATACTGGAAGTGTGCCCTTTGGCCTTAGAGGCGCTGTCTATATTATATAGTACAACCCACAGTGAAACTCAGTGGTGGGAGTATTATGCTGGGTGGGTGCTTCTGTGTCTCTGGAAGTGGGAAACTCATCGAGGTGGAAAGAATCTGTGATTGTGGAAGAAAAGCTCAAGCAGTCGGCAGCAAATCTTGGCCTGATTTGTCTTTCAACACGACAACAATCCAAAACTTACACACATGCAAACATCGATCTTGGTGAAGAGCTACCTCCAGAAGACTAATGGGAATGTTACTCACGTGCACACCTGACCTCCTAACCTGACCTGAATCCCACTGAAAGTCTGTGGGGAGAACCGGAGACCAACGTCCATGTCAGGAGACATTCTGTAAATGCTAAGGTGTTCAAGGCATTTGCATGAAAAATGTAATGGTGTAGACGCACAAAGCAGCATAATATAGAAATAGAGAGCTCTACTGAAAGCCACAGCTGAGCAGTGACATGTGTCTGTACAGAGCATAGACAGTGGCGAACCTTTGTCTCTTTTCAGCATATGATTACATTAAACTAACTTATTTAGCAGCTAAAGCTGGAAAGAGCAATAACTTCTGACAACAAAAAATCAGCATTATTGTGATTTCATTAATCAATCCACTTCTGATTGTGTTTCATGGTAATTAATTTCAGCTAAATATAACCGTGGGCAGCAAAGTTCAATTCCACCATCAGGCCGGAGCCTGTCTGTGTGGAGTTTGCATGTTCTCCCCGTGTTTGCGTGGGTTCCTCCAGGTACTCCAGCTTCCTCCCACCGTCCAAAGACATGCAGTTTGTGGGGATAGGTTAATTGATTAATCCAAATTGCCCATAGGTGCGAATGGTTGTCTGTCCCTGTGTGTTGGCCCTGCGACAGACTGGCGACCTGTCCAGGATGTACCCCGCCTCTCGCCCTATGACAGCTGGGATAGGCTCCAGTGACCCCCGCGACCCTGAAAAGGAGAAGCGAATGGATGGATGATATAAAGGTGGTCTATAAGTTGCTTACCTGCAATTCAAATGTGTGATATTTGACATAATGTGTTTTAAACAGAGCAACCAAATGCATACATCTGAAACCTGAACACTGAAATATTCATCAGGAAAGACCTGTTGTGGCAACCAAGACATCCACACTCGATCCCGGGGAAATAAAGGCCCTGAAAAGAAATCATTTAACCAATTTTATTTGATTTTAAAGCACCGAAGCACAAAGTCAGTCATCTCGTGGTGCTTTGTGTTGTAAGATAAACCTGCCCTGCAATAACACAGAGAACACCCCAACAGTCAGGTGACCTGCTTTGTGCAAGCACTTGGTGACAGTGGGAAGGAAAAACTCCTTTTCAGCAGGAAGAAATCTCCAGCAGAACCAGTCTCAGGGAGGGGCAGCAGCACCCGCGACCAGTTGGGGTGAGGGAAGGACGTCACGACAAAAAACACACTGTGGAATTAAACACAGCGTGGTGTGTAGGCACAGAGGAAGTGTAAAAAAGGTGCTGTAGGATCTACCTTACAATATAAAGCGCCCGCAGGCGACTGTTGTTGTGATTTGGCGCTTTATAAATCGAATTGAATTGAATCGAAAGTGACTGAAACCCGCCAACTGAATGAACAATGGCCTATGAGGTCAGTTGTCATGACCTTTGACCCTGCATCCAGATGAACAGAATTAACTTTTTGGGAAGATCTGGTGTTGCAACCTTCAGGTAGGCACATTCACATTTGGCCAATAATAAAAACAATCTATACTAAATATTCAAGTTACACTTGTGTAGTGAATACTGACTAGTCTTGATTAGTGGCTTTAACTTGACCCTTCAAATAGCAAATGACAACTGAAACCAGGCCTGACAAACAGGAAAGGTAAGAATGTACAATTTTATTTATACAGCACATTTCTAGATAAAAAGATCACAAAGTGCTTCAGAAAGTATAAAACAAAAACAGTCAAAAGTTAACAAAATGCAATTCTAAAAAGATGTGTTTTAGTTGTTTTTTCAAAGTGACCATTGAGTCCACAGTGAGTCCACAGTGAGTCCACAGTGAGTCCACAGTGAGTCCACAGTGAGTCCACAGTGAGTCCACAGTGAGTCCACAGTGGCAAAAGCTGCGTCTCCCTTGGTTTTCAGTCTTGTGTGCTGAATAACAAGTAGGCCCTGATCACATGACCTCAGGGACCTCCTACATAGGGCTGTAAAGGTTCAATGGTGTAGGCTGGTACTTGTCCTTGAAGAGCTTTAAAGGTCAGAACCAGCATCTTAAAATGGACTCTGACTTCAACGGGGAGCCAGTGCAGCTGTATAAGCAGCGGTGTTACATGAGAGTACTTACATGTTTTAGTCAGAAGCCTTGCTGCAGCATTTTTAACAATCTGCAGGCGCTCCAGGGAGTTTTTGTTTAGACATGTAAACAGTGAATTACAGTAGTTCAATCGTGATGAAATGAATGCATGAATAACAAACTCCAGTTCAGTATGAGAAGCTGCAGGGCTCAATTTAGAGATGTTTCTTCAATGATAGAAGCAGGACCTTTGGTGATGTCCATGAGGTACCTACAAGTACTGAACTCAAAGGATTCTCAAGTATTAAAAAAGAAGCGTTTTATTTCTGATTTCATTTGTCTGCTTTGAGCTCAGTTGGGTTTGTTGCATGATTCAGGTTATAGTTCGTCACCAAACTGTGTTTCAGTTTCAGTCACATTCTGTCTTTTAGTAAAGTCACAATTAGTAAATGTGATACTGTTGTGGTAGCCAGCAGAATCCCTCCTTCAGCAAAATGTTGACAATTGTATCATTGTCCAAATATTTAGAGATTTCACCGTGCTAAAACAGATACTGTTAACCATGGTGTGTGTGTGTGTGTGTGTG
>NW_005187500.1:839328-842125 GCF_000239375.1 Pundamilia nyererei
TGTGTGTGTGTGTGTGTGTGTGTGTGTGTGTGTGTGTGTGTGTGTGTGTGCAGAAATGCTGGTTTGCAGTCAGCAGAGCCATCCTAAATATCATTACTTGTAGTCGTGCACGACTCATTTTGACTGTGCTGTTGCTAATAGTTTTGTTGTGTTGTGGCTTATGCAACAACTCTTTGTTGAAATTAAGGAATATGAGCTTAATCGCAAACAGTTGTGTAAAAATAATTTTGCCCTGGAAGAACATCAGAGACCTGATCTGAGCCCATTCTGCTGCGGGTTGAGTAACCACGGTGTGGTTGGGATAACTGTGTGCCAGGTTTTATCAGCCTAACATCAGTGGCTATTCTCTCTGGTGCTCTGATGCTGGCTTGAAGCTGATCTCAGCCATTAAATGATAAAGCCTAGTCAAAAGTACTCCCAGGAAAGAACAGGAAAGAGGCAGAATGAAAGCAGAGAGGCAGAGCTTTTAGTGTCTGAAATGACTCAATTCCAAAAACACTGTATAGTAACCTTCTTATCAGAGCAGCTTTTATCATCCCACATCTGTCAAACTCCCCAATGTACATCTGGCTTTTGAGGGGAAATAATAGGTTGCTAAAGCAATTCCCTTCCTACAGTGAGAGAACTTTAATATATATGCTGTTAATCTTGTTCTTCTGCCTGGTGCTTCGGGGCCGCTGGGCAGCCATTAGTTTATTCACAGCTGTGGCTGCTTCTGTTCACCTGCAGCTTAAGGCAACAGATATGATCTACAGTTTGATGAATTAGGAAAACCAAAGGCAACGAGGAAAGTGCTGCTGAAGTTCTCATAGTGGATTTTACTGCACTTACATCCCTTCGGTTCCTTAGCCTGAGATTTCACTTCAGATATCAGGATTAAAGGCCAGGACCGTAAAAGTACAACACATGCACCTATTTCGATTGAGCAGTGATTCAAGGAGTGATCAGACACCTAAACAGCAGGAGGAACGCGTTCTGCTTTTACTAGCATCAGCAAAGTCCTTGCATAAAGATCTACCATTAAATTTAGCAGCTGTCCTCTTCAAGGTTGGCTCCTCGTGAAGTGTTTATGTGTGTTTAGTTATTTAGCTAGTTAGTATATTGTATATTGCAAAGCCGGGAGAATCTTTGTGGTAATCCTTGTTTGCTGTGACACAGAGGGTCATTTTGCTTCTTTATGCCCTAAATAAATAAAAAATATAGCAAATATTAAAATGGGTCAGAGAATAAAATTGCCTTTGGTGTAGCTGCTAGTAATTCAGAGTAATCTGAAAGGGGACATTAAGGACCAAGAAGATGCTGTGAGGGACTCCTGCTGGGTGAGGGCCTGATCGCTAATAATGTTTATAGATATTCGTGTTATGAAAATGCGTAAGGAATAGGACACCTCCAGGTTCTGTTTGTTGTCTGAGTGCTATTGGCCCATTAGCATTTTGTTAGCTTCTTAACATGCCCCTGCATTCAAACAGTGATTGATGGACAGAATAAACTATCTGTTCTTCGTATTTCCTTAGCCCGAGGAAGTCATGCGTCTTCAGTAATGCGTGGTAAGCTTTTATATTTCTGTGCTAATGTGACCATAAACCTGAAGAGGAAGTAGTCTATGTAAAGATGAAGGTTACACTTGCACTCTATGAATATTTGTTCAAATAACCTTGATTCACCTCTTTTTTAATGGGTATTGGATAGTAAGTCTTACATTATAAAGCTGTTTGTTAATAACAACACTACATACTGAGCTGACGGAGATTCCTGCACCTGAGCCCTGCACAGATAGCGCCGCTTTTCCTGTTAAAGAGCTTTTGTCTCCTCTAAAGTCTGCCTTGGCGTTGCTTTGACGCTGTACAAGCATGAAGTCAGCCATTGTGGTAAAAGGAGGTTAATGTAGTGCGGCTGTGAGAGCTGTTCCCCAGCTCTGTCGTGCTCTCTGTAATTGTGTTATTGCACTATGGAATTGTCAGCGGACTTGTACTGCCCCAGTCAAGACATCTGAGCCAAGTCTATGGAGGGAGGTTAACTTGACATATAAATTGCTATCTGCCAAGATGAATGGGGCTCGCCAGAGAGCAGATGAGGAGAGCAGTGACCTGACATTGCTTCTGACAGACTCCGTATATCCCCAGTCATCTTTCTCCCCTCCTTTCTCTGTACACGGTGCTGCTGCTGCTTCCTCTGATGTCTTACTGCAGCTGCCAGAGATTCTGTGGTAGTGCAGTCCTCCCATGCATGCTATTTATGCATGTGTGCATGCACAGCAGCATACCTGCACGCCTTGAAGTGACTGTGGCTTTTATATTACGAAATAAAAGGTTTTTCGCACAAGTCACATGCAAAACATTAAAATGAATGGAATGTGGTCAAACTAAATGTACTTTATTCAGTTTATACCAAGCATAATTTCCTTAATGATTAATTATTTTCAACAAATAAACCTTTAATTTGACATGTTTCTCTTTTTCATAATTATTGCTTCATTTTATGAGGGCAAAGGATCATTTTGTAGAGTGAAAAGCACCAAATATATTTACTGTGAGATATCTTGATGAGATCTGTTCCCTTTAGCAAAGATGAGCTTAGTTATGACCCTGGTCGAGTTGTGTTGTACTTGTTGCCTGCATGCATCAATAATACTGAACATTACTCCACTGCAATACTGAAAACATCGTGGAGTAATGGGCTGATTAATGGCTTGATGGTTAAATGCTGAGGTTGAGACTCACACTCCTGAATTTGTGGCATTTGGGACACAAAAATGTTGATTTTATTGTCTGTAAAGAAAAAAAGATCAATAAATAAT